>NC_057810.1:361924495-361963363 GCF_018294505.1 Triticum aestivum
CTCCCACGGGCCGTGTGTTTCCACAATATGGTATCCTCCACGCCCACTTGTAGCTGCACTCCGCGAAGGAGGACCCAAAGATCCAAGAATTGCCGAATATGCTCGAGTGTGAATATTGTCGTCATATTGATCTTGGTGATCCAGGCATTATGTGATAATGCCTCCCCGACCTTCCAGGTTTTCCTTTTGGAGGCGTCAAAAATGAGCGGGGCAATATCTTTTGGTTTCCTCCTACTGAGACATGGGGACTCCCAAAAAGGGGCGTGCGCCCCATCACCAATTGTGATAGTAGTGGAGGCGTAGAAGAAAGCTTTGTCGTCCTTGTCGCATGGATTTCCAAGCCCAACCCACAAGCGAGAAGGGTCCGTCCACTCGAGCCATAACCAACGTAGTCTGAGCGCTTGGCAAAAATTCACAAGATTGAGCACACCAAGGCCACCACACTCCTTAGGCCTACAAACGCTTTCCCAGTTGACTTTACATTTGGCCCCGGTCGTTTTGCTAGACCCCGACCAGAAGAAGGCACGCTCCAGCATTGTTGGGGATATTACCACTGGGCGTGAACCGGCCTACCCGGGCCGGATTAACTTCATTAGTAGTGTAAAGGTGATTAAGCAGATGAAGGCCCAAGGTCTGTAGTCGGTTTAGAACCTGTTGCCGTAAACCGGCTTGGTATGTAAACTTGTATTGTAAGTTAGGAATAGAGAGAGACCAACCGGGATACGAGTATGAACCGGTGTGGGACTCTGTGGACCGACGGGCGTCACCCGTGTATATAAGGGGACGACCCGGCGGCGGTTCAAGGAGGGACAACAACAACTCGAGCCTAGGCGAAGCTTGTTTGCTCCCTAGCCATCGAAGCCACATTAATTCCATCACAACTAGACGTAGGCTTTTACCTTCATCGAAGGGGCTGAACTAGTATAAACCCTCGTGTCTTTGTGTCCGCTTTAACCCCTTCAAGTTAACCCGTAGCGATGGCTCCACGACTAAGTCCTTTCACAAGGACATCTGTTGTGACAAATTCACGACAGTTGGCGCCCACCGTGGGGCTATCGCACGACGGTTTGATGATCTTGGAGGGCAAGCTCAAAGGACTCGAAGGCTATGCTGTGGGCCGGATGACCAAGAGTCGTTGCGGCAAGCTCTACATCGATGATGCAGGATGGGGTCCCGAAGCCGGCTCGATCGAGTACGGGTACCGGGTCCCCTTTGGTGGCATATACGTTTTTATCGGCAAGATCGGTGAGCCTAGGCCTGAGCCGGACATCCGCACCGACCTCGTCGAGACGGCTCAGCGTGCGAGATCTACCCAGGTTAAACCGGCCGTGAGGCGTGCCTTTGTGGGAGTCATCCACGGAGGAGAGCATGGGAACGAATCAGAATACGGTAGCGAGACCGTCGTCTATTCCGGCGACGAATCCTCAACCGGAGAGACCGAATCATTGTACCAGTTGCAAGACGACCAGATTAGGAGCTGTTCTGATGGCGACAGCATTCCGGATCCCCTGAGCAGATCAATCGGGTTGGAATATTCATGGCCGGTACACAAGCGGCGAATCACTCTTCGACCGCAGCAGCAATGCTCTCCGGATCAGCAGCGGCAGCGGCAGCAGGGGCAGGAGGCCTTGTGCGCCCACCGGTTCAAGTTCTGTCTGACCTGTTTGATGCACTAGCCGTACTCATGGCAGAGGCCAATCCAGCGGATCAGGAGGCCCATGATGCAGAAATTGCAAAAGTGAGAGAGCAGATCACACAAGTCAAAGCCGACTTGGCAGAAGAAAAGGACAGGATGGCCACAGAGCGGGCCGCTTTGGATGCCCAGGCCTATAAACTTATGCTCGACCAGAACGCATCACAGGAAGTCTTGAGGCGGAAGCACAGATCACACGTACCGTTAGGGTTCGACCCTCGAAACCTCTTTCACACTCCGGGAGCGGGAACCAGTAATCCGCCGGGGCACCTGGAGGTAAACCGGGTCGAGGCACCAGGGCCAGGAGCGACGGTCCAACCCCACCTAATGGAACCTCCTCGGTAGAACATTGTGATTCCTCCGCCGGTCCAGACACCTCCGGGTCATTATTCTAATCCTATGGACAATCTTGTCGCAGCTGCTGCGTGATTAGAAGCTATCCCGGTCGAAGGAGACTCTCCGCAAGCAATAGAGACGCGTCGGGTTAAGGAGCTTCTCCGGACCGCTTTGATTCAATAGGAGGCATATTCATACAGCCGCGATCGAATTCATTCAACACCCCGTCCAAGCCGGAGCTATAGTAGGTGCCTGGATGAACCGGCCATATCAAGCAATGCGCGGGGCCGTGAAGCGGCCCGTGGCAATAACCCGGCTGGTGGTGTTCACGATGCTCAGGATGTAGTAGACCGGGCCCGGGCACGAAGGGAGGCCGAGTTAGCAGCACAAAACAAGGCGGATCAGCATACACCGGTTCGTCCAACCACCTCTATTGGGCCAGGGGTTGCATCTAGCTTGGGAGTACCCTGTTTAGTCCCCACTTTACGCAATGTACGCCTGCCCAAGGACTTCAAGGGCCCGCGCAAGGTGCCGAATTACACCGCTGATTTATCTCCAGAAGCATGGATAGAGAGTTATGAGATGGCAATGGAGATGCTGGATGTGGATGAGACTGCATGTGCAAAGTACTTCACCATGATGCTTGAAGGCATAACCCGTACTTGGTTGAAGGGCCTGCCGCCTAATTCTATCAGTTCATGGGCCCAGCTGCGGACCCGGTTTATCCAGAATTTCAAAGATACGTGTAAGCAGCCCAAATCCATAGTAGACTTGGCGGCTTGTGTTCAGGAGGATGGAGAGTCAACAACCCATTGGGTACGCCGCGTTTCTGAAGTCTTACACTCGTCTGACAGGATCAATGATGACTCTGCGATCTTAACCCTGGAGGGCAATTGCCGGTTTAAGCCTCTAAAGCAAAAGCTAGGGCGTATGAAGCGGTTCTGTAATGACATGGGAACTCTCATGGCCGCTTTAGTGAAGTATGCTAATTCTGATAGTACCAAGGATCCTGATACCGACGATGACGAAGCAGGGAAGGGAAAGAAGAATAGCAGCTCTAAGGGGCATCAATACAAACCGGCAGGCCATGTAAACGGAGGCAAACATAAGGCGGATGGCAGCCTGGACTTTGTGGCTAACACTAATGCGCAGGACAAGGGTCAGCGGCGCAGAGGTAAAGCGGCGAATCGTAATGGGGCTCCAAATCCTAACCCGGATCGTTTAAACTATTTGCTGAATCAGCCTTGCCCAAAACACGGGACGAAGGAGGCGCCGGCTAACCACCTTTGGAAGAATTGTTTCATTATGCAGGAATTTAAAAACTCTAATGCCTTCCGGTATGACCGTGGATCAGGTGGTGGCTCAGGATCCGGTTTCCATGGGCCGAGTCACGATGGAGCTTCCGGTTCAGGTTTCAATCAGGGCGGTAATAATGACCAGGATAATCAGAACGGTCAAGGGGGTTACAACCAACAGCAACAGCAGCAGCGGTCGGGTTATCAGAGCCAGCCAAAGCAGTTGAACAATGGGCAGTATCACGTTTTCACAACTAGCTCGGATAAGCGCGACCGGAAACTTCATAAGTGAGCTGTAAACTCTGTTGAACCGGCTGTACCACGTTATTTACGCTGGTCAGAGCAGCCGATAGTGTGGAGCAGGGAGGATCACTCCCCCCCCCCCCCGGGTTGACAATCCAGGCCAGTTGGCGTTAGTGGTAGACCCTCAGGTGGGAGGTTATAAATTCACCAAGGTACTCATGGATGGAGGGAGCAGTATTAACATCCTGTACTATGAGACATTCCGCCGCATGGGGCTAACCGACAAGGATCTCAGACCGCAAATACGGTGTTCCATGGTGTGGTGCCTGGCAAGTCAGCATATCCTGTTGGTAAGATAGCCCTGGAGGTGGCTTTTGGGGACGAGCATGATTCCCGATCCGAGACACTAACCTTTAAGGTGGTGAAGATCCGGAGCCCGTATCACGCCTTGTTTGGGTGGCCGGCTTATGCCAAATTCATGGCACGGCCTTGTTATATCTATTTGCAGCTCAAGATGCCGGGTCACAAAGGGACAATAACGGTTCATGGGAGCCGCAAGGTTGCTTTGGAATGTGAGGAAGGTGATGCGGCCTATGCGGAGTTGGTTTGTGCCACGGAGGAGTTCAAATATTATAAGGACAATGTTGATCCGGCGGACATGACTCCTTTGAAGAAGCCAACGACAGAGCATGATTCAGATCTGAAGTTCAAATCAGTGGCTGAGACTAAGCTTGTTGATTTCGTGCCTGGCGATTCATCCAAGCAGTTCACTGTCAGTGCCAACTTGGACCCTAAATAGGAAAGCGCGCTCATCGAGTTCATCCGTGAGAATCGGGACATTTTTGCATGGAAGCCTTCTGACATGCCAGGTGTACCGAGGGAACTCGCTGAGCACACTCTTAATGTGGATCCTAAGTATAAACCGGTAAAGCAATTTCTCCGCCGGTTTAACAAAGAGAGGCGCAAAGCTATTGGGGAGGAGGTAGCCAGGCTCTTAGCGGCTGGTTTTATCATTGAAGTGTTCCATCCAGAGTGGCTTGCTAATCCGGTGCTGGTTCTGAAGAAAAATGGCACTTGGCATATGTGTGTGGATTATACGGATCTCAACAAGGCTTGTCCAGCGGATCCTTTTGCCCTCCCCCACATTGACCAGATTATTGATGCCACGGCGGGTTGTGAGCGTTTGAGTTTTTTGGATGCGTATTCTGGGTATCATCAGATCAAAATGGCGGTTAAGGACCAGGAGAAGACGGCGTTTATTACTCCCTTTGGAGCCTTCTGCTATGTATCTATGCCTTTTGGGCTCAAGAGCGCCCAAGCCACTTATCAACGGTGTGTATAGAATTGCCTGCATAAACAGATCGGCCGTAATGTGCACGCCTATGTGGATGATATTGTAGTCAAGTCAAGGCAGAAGGAGACGCTGGTTGATGATTTGAAGGAAACCTTTGACAACTTGCGGGTTTATAAGATGATGCTTAACCCTACCAAATGTGTCTTTGGTGTTCCGGCAGGCAAGTTACTGGGATTTCTTGTGTCCAACAGAGGAATTGAGGCTAATCCGGAGAAGATTACGACCATCACCTCCCTGGCTAAACCGAAGTGTATCAACGATGTTCAGCGGTTGGCGGGTCGAATCGCCGCACTGAGCCGGTTTATCAGCCGCCTCGGAGAGAAGGCCACCCCTTTATGCCAGATGTTGAGAAAGACAGATCAATTCATCTGGAGTCCAGCTGCTGATGAAGCGTTGTAGGACTTGAAGCGGCAATTAGCCAATCCGCCCGTTCTTGCAGCTCCGGTCAACAAGGAGCCGTTGCTGTTATATGTAGCGGCCAATGCTCGTGCAATTAGCGTGGCTATTGTGGTAGAACGCAAGGAGCCAGGCAAGGAGTATCCGGTTCAGCGGCCGGTTTACTATATCAGCGAGGTGCTTATTGAATCCAAGCAAAGGTATCCGCATTGGCAGAAGCTGGTATATGGAGTTTTCATGGCAAGCCGGAAGTTGAAGCAGTATTTCCAAGGGCACCCTATCACAGTGGTCAGTTTAGCTCCCTTGGGCGATATCATACAGAACCGGGAGGCGACCGGCCGGATTGCCAAGTGGGCTATAGAACTCGGGCCGCATGGATTGAAATACGTACCCCAGACGGCGGTGAAGTCTCAGGCACTTGTTGATTTCATCAATGATTGGACTGAGTTGCAAGCACCAAAGGAGAAACCGGATCACACATATTGGACTATTCATTTTGACGGATCCAGGCAATTGGAAGGCTCGGGGGCTGGAGTCGTATTAACTTCCCCACGAGGTGATAAGTTTTGTTATGTTCTCCGCTTAATGTTCCCTTGTACTAATAATGCAGCTGAGTATGAAGCCTTGCTCCATGGTCTCCGGGTGGCTAAAGAGATGAATCTAAGTCAGGTGAAGTGCTTCGGTGACTCGGACCTTGTAGCTCAATAGGTGTCTGGCACTTGGGATTCTAAAGATCCGCTCATGGCTGCATATCGTCGTGAGGTGGATATTGTTGCAGGTCACTTCAAGGGTTATCAGGTGGATCACGTGGATCATCGAAAAAATGAAGCGGCGGACGCTTTAAGCCGGTTGGGCTCTCAGCGTAAACCGGTACCGCCTAATGTCTTTCTTGATGTGTTGCACAATTCGTCAGTCAAGCTCCTAGGTGAAGCGGATTTGGCTATTCCTGATCCGGAGGCTCAATTGGTGGCAGCCCTGCATGTTATACCAGATTGGACAGTTCCTTATCTTGCGTACATGAACCGGGGAGAGTTGCCAGAGGATGAGACTTTAGCCAGGCAGATAGTCCGACGGTCCAAATCTATGACAATTATCAATGGCGAATTGCATCATTGTAGTGTATCAGGGGCGTTTCAACGTTGCGTTTCTCCTGAGGAAGGTTGTGAAATTTTGCGCGAAATCCATGAAGGGGATTGTGGTCACCACGCCGGTTTAAAGTCTCTGGTGGCTAAGGCGTTTCGTCACGGGTTTTACTGGTTGACAGCTCATGCTGATGCGGAGGACTTGGTTAAACAGTGTGATGGCTGTCAGAAATTTTCAAGGCGTGCTCATGTGCCGGCTCAAGAATTGAGGATGATTCCAATTACTTGGCCATTTGCAACATGGGGGCTGGATATGGTCGGACCTTTTAAAAGATCCAAGGATAAGAAAACCCACCTTTTGGTGGCAGTTGACAAGTTTACCAAGTGGGTTGAAGCGGAGCCTGTCAGCAAGTGTGATGCAGCTACAGCGGTGCAGTTCATTAAAAAGGTGATTTTTCCGGTTTGGCTTTCCACATAGTATCATTACTGACAATGGTACCAATCTATCCAAGGGTGCTATGAAGGAATTCTGTGAACGTGAGCACATCAGGCTTGACATATCATCAGTGGCTCACCCCCAGTCCAATGGGAGGCAAAACGAGCTAATCAAGAGATCTTGCGAGGCATCAAACCCCAGCTTATGGTTCCCTTGCAAAGAACACCGAGATGTTTGGTTGAAGAGCTACCATCTGTACTATGGAGTATCAACACTACGCCGAACCGATCTACAGGATACACGCTGTTTTTTATGGTCTACGGAGCGGAGGCGGTTCTCCCTAGTGATATCCGGCACGATTCGCCTCGTGTGGCGGCTTATGTTGAAGCGGACAATGAGACAACACGGCAAGATGCTTTGGACCTATTGGATGAGGAGCGTGACATAGCGGCCGCCCGCTCGGTGATTTATCAACAAGATCTTCGTCGCTATCACAGTCGCCGGGTTAGAACCAGAACTTTTCAAGAAGGAGATTTGGTGCTTCGGCTCATCCAAGATCAGACGGATATGCACAAGTTATCCCCACCTTGGGAGGGACCTTTCGTGGTCAGCAAGAATCTGCACAACGGGTCGTACTATCTGATTGATATTCGAGAGCATAAAGACTCACGCACATCAGAGGAGGAGACCAATAGGCCGTGGAATATAGCTCATCTTCGGCCTTACTACACTTGAGCCATCGGCTCTATCTATGTACATATTATGGTAGTGTATATATTATCATTGAAGTAATAAAACCGGAGCCTCAGCTAAAGCGGGGTCTCTATCCTTTCATATCATGCGTGGTTACATGGAGTGGTTCTGTTTTAAAACGGCCTCCGGTTTACCCCTTGAAATTTGCTTTTCAAAAATAGTTTTGTGATATCACTTGGGGCCTTGGTCGTGTCCGAACCAACGCGACACCTTTTGATAGGCGAAAGCCACCAGATCACTTGGGGACATGGTCAAGTCTGAACCAGTCACGCCTCTTGATCGGCCTAAGGCCACAAAATCACTTGGGGGCTTGGTCGAACCCGAACCATTGCCACGCCTCTTGATCGGTATAATTGCCACGGTTTCATTTGGGGACCTGGCTGACTTGAACCATTGTCACTCCTATTGGGGGCTTGGTCCTGTCCGACCATGGTAACACCATCTGATCAGCTCAGTAAAGCATGTTTTTGCAAACGGTTTTTATCATTGCCTTTGCTGCCATATTTCTTTTATGACTATTCTTCAATTTTTTGTTGTGTTTCCTTTGAACCAACAACACATTTTTTTACCGGTTCAGCTGACGGAAATCGGTTCATTTGTATTCCGGAGAAGTATGCCCGGTTTAACTTTCCTGTTAACGTCATGAAGTAGCAGGGGGGCTCATAATGACCCAGCATGATTTACAAAGGAGTTGTTTTCTCCCCTTTGATGGTAACGGTTTATAAATACTCCATTTCAAGCCTGGCTAAGTCAACTTCATGCCCAGCGATGGCAGGTATTTTGTATCACATATTTGATTATATGTTTTAAATACATTGATATATATATCAAGGTTATAAACCGGTTGGCGGTATAACCGCCACCGTAGTTCAAGATTTTTCTGATTGTAGGAAATATAATTAAGGATTTCAAGCAAAAGCATCAGTACTTATGCACGAAGGTATATTTCGAGACAGAAGTATTGACTATCCTATTACAAGGCAACGCGGTGCCCAAATAAGATCATTGTTGTTCCGGCGGATCATAATAAAGCAGTTATGTAAACCGGCTTCCGGTTCAAGCTTGCTCATCAAACCGGTCTGATGGTTGTGGGTCGTCCCGCGCTGCTTCAGCTTCCTCATCTCTATCCATTGGCTGGAAATCAACAGTGGACCAGTCGATTCCCATTAAATCTTGAAAGACAGCCTCTTCATGGATCAGAGAAGACGGTTCAATATCAGGAGCGTAAGTATGCTTACGGATTGGAGGAATCAGATTTTCCGCTTCAAGAGTTGGTGCAGGCACTCGTTTGTTCTGATCATTGTACTGAGCTTGATAATGCGACAAGTCTGCCTCTTCAGCCAATTGACAAGCCAGAGGGCGTACTGCACGGTTTATCGCCCTCAAATCATCTTCATTGAACTCAGAGCCATCTTCCTTCAAGCTGGGATAGCCTTGAGCTGCTTCAACAGGATCGAAATCCGACACCCAAGCTTTTGCCCGGATCAAGGCATTAATGGCTCCGGTTCGAGCAGCAGATTTCTTTAGTTCTTCAATCCGAGCAGGAAGCATTGACAACCTATTAAGAGTGTCTTGGATTAAGGAAGGTGCCGGATTGTTATGCGATGCAGTGGTGATGATCCGTTGCGCTCCGGTATACAGCTGTTCAATTAAAGTGTATGCAGCCTTCAATTTCTTTCGAACATCTGACCCTAAGTGACCAATGCGTGTACCTGTAACAATACAAGAAAGATCACAAACCGGATTTATTATAAGCAGGCCAGAGTTGTTCACGAAATCAAAAGGGACTTACCAAAGATAGCAGCGGTCATGGAATGTACTTGCCGCTTTACGGCGGTCAGCTCATCTACCACCAGTTTAAGAGCAGCTTCAGCATTTTCAGCTTTTTTTATTAAATCGGCCTTCTCAGTGGCCCAATCAGTCCGCTCCTTCTCGAAGCCCTCCTTCAGCTGTTCTGTGATACTCAAAGCACTGGTTAATTCTTCCCTTGCCTTGTCGGTTTCAGCTTGCTGGGTTTTTAAAATTTCCTGCAGATCAGTAATCCAGTCTTCTTTGATCTGCACTTCAGCCTGCATAAAGACAGTGCTTGGCTTTCAACAAACGGTACAAGAATTTGAAGTACCAACCACATAACAAGTTATATGATTGATACTTGGGGGCTAATGCACCTTCAATTTTCATCTGTTATTAAATCGCAAAGTCCCAAGTTCAATACAGGTATTCAACTTGGTACTTGGGGGCTAATGGCTATTTGCTCAATTATGTTCTGATGTTAGAATCTTTATTGGAGTCCCGGTTTAACTATACTAAGTTGAACCGGCCCTTGGGGGCTACATTGATGGAGTTCAAAGTATTGAGGACTATATTCAAGTCCCGGTTTGAAGGAGATTACAAACCGGCCCTTGGGGGCTAGGAGGATTAATACAGTGGCAGTAATTAAAGAAAGAAGAAGCATAAGGAAGTTACCTCAAATTTATCTCTCATCATCTTTACCATGCCAGCTTCACAGTCACGACTAGTGTATAACCGGTTCAAGTAACCAGAATGAAGATCTCGGGCACTCAGAGCAGCATATGTTTCCAGATCAACATCCCATTTGCCTTTGTTCATGGCAGAGAAATCTTCTTTGACAGTATGCTTAGCTAAAGCGACAGGATTCCCTGGTTCAGAGTGACCTACGCCGGTAATTACAACATCATCATCCTTGGACTCGCCGATTTGCGTTGGCGCGGTCGGTGTATCGGCATGCTTTGAAGGGCTGCAGGATCTATCAATCCGGACGGAGCTGGCAGGCTGATCAGCAGGGACTGAGGTATCGATAGACCTTTTATCAATAATGGCATCATCTTGCAAAGGAGGATCATTGGGAATATCCTCAGAAACGAACGCTTCAAGATCCGGTGTTTTATCCTATTCAGGGGCAGTGTCTTCCTCGGCTGCTTTATTCAGGCGGGCTTTCTTGCTTGGTTTAGGTTTAGCCCTGGAAGAGAAACAAAGAGTCAAGGAACAACATAAGTTATAACATGGTATACCGGAAGCATATATTCAGTCTAGCTTACCCAAGAACCATTTTCAGTGGTGGCAGCTGAGTGGCCGACGATTCACCAGAGGAAGAATGGGAAGTAACCTGATAATCGGAGTCGGACGGATTAAGAGGTTGACGGATGAAAACCGCTTTAGGAGGTAAATTAATAAAAAGGTCAGAGACCTCGGAGCGGCGTTTTCGAACCGGACTGTTTGGTAAACCGGCGGAGGTAACTACCTAGCCGCTGTGCCGGGTTGTGCGGCGAGCTTCATGTTGATGAGTCTTCATAAGAAATTTGGGATCCAAATAAGCAAGGGGATGAGAAAATTTAACTTTCCGGTTTGCCTGGCGAAATTTTGGCAAAGGCAAAGGATCCGAATCGGAAGAGAGAATAATTACCTCAGCGACATCAGCATTACTGGCTTCAGCGTCATCCTGACAAGTATCATCATCAATAAGGCGTGTAAAAAGTAAGCCTAGTGAATCGAGTTCTACCTCAGGGTCCGAGTTACCCACATCATCATCAACAGCCGGATCAGATGAAGCAGTGGTTTTCCTCTTTTTGGCTGGCTTCTTGACGACCTTGGTCTTTGGCCGGATTGGCCGATTTGCTTTCTCCGGTTTGTCTTGTGGAAGCTTCTTGCTCCAAAACGGATTGTCACCCTGGGTAAGCAGCAATTGATGTCAGACAGAGATAGCAATAACAGGTTCAATAAAAAGTACAATCAAAATCTTACAGCTGGCGGTTTGTTGGTAGCACAGAAAGGGGGCAGGCCGGTTTGAGCGCAGAGATGCTCCGGTTCGTTCAGCATTTTCTTCACAGCCTCTGTGACTTCATCATCGAAGAGCTGGATGTTGATGTGTCGGAGTGGGTCATCAACGCTACCAGTATACTTGCACATCAAACCGGAGCGCTGGCTGAGAGGCAGTATGCTCCATGATATCCAACAGCATGCGAGATCTACTCCTGTTAAACCGTTGGCCATGAAGGCTCGGAGCTTGGATAATTGCGGAGCGTATTTACTCCTCTCCTTGGCACTTAACCTTTGTGGGAAGGGGTGTGTATTGCTGAGCCGCTCCAGACGAAAGCCAGGCAAGGGATTTTCATCATCAGGGGAAGTATCTTTGCAGTAAAACCATGTTGCATTCCACTCCTTGGGGTGACTGTGCAGTTTGGCATGAGGATAAGTGATTTCTTTCCTTTTCTGAATTGCCATACCGCCCAATTCGGTATTGGGACCATCAGTGAATTCTGTGCGGTGGTTTAAGTGGAAGCAGTCTCTGAACAATTCAACTGTGGGTTTCTCTTGAAAGTATACCTCACAAAGCACTTGGAAGTGACATAAGTTGGTAACAGAATTGGGGCCAATATCTTGCGGGCGGAGTTGAAAATTGGCTAACACATCCCGGTAAAATTTAGAGCCGGGCGGTTTGAAGCCCGGGGCTAAGTGATCCGCAAAGATCACAACCTCTCCCTCTTGAGGTTTGGGAGGACATTCATTGCCAGGAACCCTCCAGTGGATAGTCTCTTTGCTGTCTAAAGCGCCGATCGAAACTAAATCGTCCAGCTGAGTTTCTGTGACGCGAGAAGGAACCCAGTTGCACTCATATACTTGTTTGGCCATGATGAGATCTACAAGAAATAAGTGATTCCGGTTCAAGAATGTGCTGGTATGAACAATGTTAAACTGGAGGCAGTACCTTTAAACCGGATTTTTATGCAGTGGCGTCATATGGCTACAGAAGTCTGGCGGTTCAACAAGGGGACTAATGGTATCTACCGGTTTATTAACTATTTCTATATTAAGTTAAACCGCCTGATCTAAACATTGAAAGCAATTGAGGTTGAGGATGGCTAAGTATGCAGAAACAGGTTTCACAAGGTCTTATTGCAGAAATGGATCTGAAGCAAGTTCAGAAAAACAGAAAATATTCAGAAGATTAAAGCAGAACGGAAGTGAATCAATGGGCAGGTATGTAGATGAGATCTATGGACTTGAGCGTGAAACTAAAGGCGGATACTAAGAAGCTACTGCTGGTCAGAGCAAGGTTTCACAGATATGTTCAGGAATCTAGGTGCGAGTATGAACAAGTGATGAACACAGCAAGAACATGAAACCCTAGAGTAGATCTATGTTAAGAAGAACAGAAGACTTACCTGAGTTGAAGAAGACGCGGAAGGCTACCGCAGTGCTCTGGTGCGTTCAGGTTGATGCAGCGGCCCAAGACGGTGCAGAGGTCAACAGTGGCGGCAGAGCTCTGAGGCTGGCGACGCGAGGAAGACAAAGAGAAAGAGACGAAGGGGAGAAAAGGAAATGACCCTTCGGTCCTATTTATAAGGCAAAGGACGTGTCAGGCGCGCAAATCCAGGAGCCACAAGATTCGGACGTGGAGTTGCTGCCTTGGGTATCGCAGAAGGCGTTATAAATATTAACTTCATGATGATGTCATGCCGGTTTACAGCAACCAGAGATGATGACGACATGGCGGTTTACCAATTACCAGAAGATGTTGAAGACAAAGATTCTTGTGAAGGATTGACATGAACCAGTTCAAATCAATCTGGGGCCTAATGTTGGGGATATTACCACTGGGCGTGAACCGGCCTACCTGGGCCGGATTAACTTCATTAGTAGTGTAAAGGTGATTAAGCAGATGAAGGCCCAAGGCCTGTAGTCGGTTTAGAACCTGTAGCCGTAAACCGGCTTGGTATGTAAACTTGTATTGTAAGTTAGGAATAGAGAGAGACCAACCGGGATACGAGTATGAACCGGTGTGGGACTCTGTGGACCGACGGGCATCACCCATGTATATAAGGGGACGACCCGGCGGCGGTTCAAGGAGGGACAACAACAACTCGAGCCTAGGCGAAGCTTGTTTGCTCCCTAGCCATCGAAGCCACATTAATTCCATCACAACTAGACGTAGGCTTTTACCTTCATCGAAGGGGCCGAACTAGTATAAACCCTCGTGTCTTTGTGTCCGCTTTAACCCCTTCAAGTTAACCCGTAGCGATAGCTCCACGACTAAGTCCTTTCACAAGGACATCTGCCGTGACAAATCCACGACAAGCATGGTGATGTTGCTTAAAATGCCGGGAGGGATGGCGAGGGCCGTGGCAGTGTAGACCACCAAGGAGGTCATGACCGACATGACCAAGACCCCACGACCCGGAGCAGCAATATATCTTCCCTCCCAGGTAATAAGCTTGGCAGCCACTTTATCTTCGAGATATTGGAAGTCCACACGCTTGAGCCTCCAAACTGATAGAGGAAGGCCCAAGTACTTCAGGGGGAAGGAGGCCTGCGTCGCCGGGAGCCCCTGGAGGATGTTGTCAAGATCATAGTTCTGACAGCGGAGAGCTTTTGTGAAAATTAGTGTAGAGACCGGTGACCTCTCCAAAGCAGTGCAAAATGTTGGCAAGGTTGGTTACATTGTCTTTTATTGGTTTGACAAAAACAGCCGCATCATCGGCATAAAGGGAGGTACGAAAGGAGGAGCCACGACCTCTAATCTTGTGCAGTAGCCCTTTAGTCGTGGCCAGATCTAGCAATTGCTGAAGCGGGTCAATGGCGAGGACAAATAGTAGCGGGGATACCGGGTCACCCTGCCGTAGGCCCTGGCCGTGCTTTATCGGTTGTCCCGGCACCCCGTTCAGCAAGACTCTGGAAGAGGAGGTACGAAGAAGTGCAGCGATCCAATCCCGGAAAATGCTCGGAAAACCCCGTCGTTGTAGAAGTTCAAGAATGTAGTCCCAGCGCATGGTGTTTTGCCTCGGTTGAGACGGCGAGCCATATTCCGCACATACATGAAGTTATCATGAATACTCCTCTTTTTTATGAAAGCGCTCTGGGCGTTGGAAACGAGTCTATTCATGTGCGGGCTGAGCCTCATTGCAAGCATCTTGGCAATTATCTTCGTGATGGCATGAATCAAACTAATTGGTCTGTAGTCGGCGATGCCCTCCGCCCCCTCCTTCTTTGGGAGAAGAACCACATTTGCTGAATTTAGCCACTATAGGTTGGAGGTTTGCAAATTCCCAAAGGAGTGAATTACACGCATCACATCCCCCTTGATGATCTCCCAACAACTTTTGAAAAAAGCTCCAGTGAAACCATCTGGTCCGGGAGCCTCGTCGCTCGGCATTTCGTTAATGGCTGATTTGACCTCATCCTTGGTGAATGGGGCACCAAGCTCCTGCAGCTCCAGCACCGGAAAGTTTAGGTTGTCCCAGTTGAGGTCTTTTTCTCTCCGGGCGCCCCGCCCAAGGGCATTGGAGAAGTGATCAAAGATAATCGCTTCCTTGCGCTCATGCTCGGTTACCCACCCGTTTGTTGTGCTTGAGTCGCAGAATGTGATTTTTGCGCCTCCTAGCATTCACCCGCAGGTGAATTTTTTTCGTATTGGCATCGCCCTCCTTCAGGCTGGTGATACATGCACATTGCTTTTTCCGAGAGCGCTCGAGCACCGACAAACTGATCACCCTCCTCTTGAGTCTGGCACGGAGGTCTTGCTCCGCGGCGGAGAGCAGCCTGGATTCTTGCGCTACATCCAGTTTGAGAATAATCAAGAGAGCAACATACAGGTGGATTTTGGCTTTGGAGAAAAGGGATCTGCTCCAGACCGACAACCGGGAACCCGTCCTCTGTAGCTTATTGAACAAGGCCTGGTAGGGGTCAGAATGCCCCACGTCAATCTGCCAAGCTCTCTTGACCACCTCCTGGAACCCGGGGATGGATGTCCAAAAGTTTTCGAATCTGAAAATGCGTGGTGGTCACGGGCCATAGTCATCAGCAAGGAGCAATGGGCAATGGTCAGAAAGCGACGAGGACAGGGCGCGCAACACATGGGTGCCAAAGCGAAGATCCCACTCATCGTTACAGAAGAAGGAGTCTAACTTGCAAAGCGTCAGGTTTTGATGCTCATTACTCCATGTGAAGCGCCTATTCTGCATGTGGATCTCCCTAAGCTCACACGAGTTGAGCGCTATCTGAAAACGGTTGATACGGCTAGAGCTCACATTACGCTTGTTCTTATCCCGGGCCTTACAAATTTGGTTGAAATCACCAAGCGCCAACCACTTAGTGCCTGGCGGCGGCTTTAGGGCGATCAACTCGGCGAAGAAATCATTCTTCCTGGAGGAGGAGGTTGGCCCATACACGGATTTCAGCTTGAAGGAGATGTCATTGGCGTGTATTTTTATATCAGCGGAGAGGCAAAATTCAGAGGCGACAATATTGGAGACCCCCACAACATTGTCGTCCCACAACATGAGTATGCCGCCCCTGGTGCCTGTTGCCGGTCTCTGGGCAAAGCTGCACAATCGATGACCCCCCAGGAAGGCTGCAAGGAACTGATCAACCATGTCAAGCTTAGTCTCCTGAAGGCATACAATATGACATGAAGTAGCTGCAATTGTTTCATGAACTATAGAGCATCAGTCAGGGCAGTTCAAACCACGGACATTCCACGACAGAAAATTGATTGGCTGTGCTAACATGATAGAACCATATGAACATCATGGTTGGAATGGTAGAGTAGCACAAACATAGGAAGCAAGTGCAGACGCCCATCAGGGGCACAACACACAGAGCTACAAGATAAACTACGATACACGCTCCACGTAGGGAAGCCCTCATTGTAGGATGGAAATAGCATAGCAACCAGGGGAAGCCCAAGTGCAGAACTACAAGGTAGGCCTTCAGGCATTGGTCACCAGCTGCTCCTCATCAATGTCCAGTGCTGCAGCTCCTCCATGGGCAAGAACGGCCTCCTCGGCCATCACGGCAGAAGCATCATCAAGCTGGAAAAATCTGACACAGGGCATCTATCACCTCATCGGATAACTGGTCCTTGAACTTGAGCTCGAGGGCGGAGATCGCAGCTTCCCGTGATGTCTTCCCCATCTTGAACTATGCCCAGGCCACGGCAAACAATCTTCTGGGCAACAGCTTCCACCGGAGCCGCGCGTGCCCTCCCAGCGGCCCGAAGACACGCACTAGAGCGACGTAAGGTGTAGCCGATGGAGACGCCAGCCAGGGTTTTGCGATGACTTGCCAGCATCCTGCACGGCGAAGGAGCAGGTGCCTCCAGGAGGCCTCCCTGCAGCGGCTGAAAAATGTGCTGCAAACCATCAGGTTGAGATTGACCCTCGCTCTCGGCATCTGGGGAGCAAATTCGTGTTCCCCCGGAGACCAGTGGTGATGCTGGGGAGCTCTCGAGACCAAGAGGGCGCGAAAGCAATCGCACGGGCAGAACCAGTCGAGCTGGGGAGCAGATGAGCAGCGCCTCTTGCAGGTGCGTGCTAAGAGCGCCCACCAAAACCGCATGCCCATCCTTGGAGCTGAGAGCCGCCGGAAGGGCCGAGCTAGGCGAGCCCGGCGGCGTCAGGCTGTCTCGTGAACGCCTCCTGTCCAAGCCCGGAGACCGCGAACGGAGCAGACTATGACCCCTTGCTGGTGCAGAATGAGCAGGCGGCGCCACATCTCCCAACGGTTGCGGGATACGGCGCCACACCAAGGCGCCAGTCCGGTCTCGACGCAACTGGGCGAGAGGAGTGCGCTCAGCATGGCCACCCGTGGGAATGACACCCTTGTCTGCCACCATGGCTTGCCCCTCGCGCCGGCGGTCACGCCGGTCCTCCTGGCGATGGTCATCATGGCGCTCGCCGCGCTCAACGCCCGCACGCGAGTGACTGCGGAAAAAGCGGTCGCCCCAGGATCTATGCCGGTCGGAATCGCGGCCGCGCCTGTCGTCGCCACCACCTCTGTCGCGGCGACGCCTCTCGTCATCATTGTCGCGGCATCGCCTGTCGTTGTCATCATTGCGTCTAGCCTCGACCACGGGCTGACCCCGATCACGGACAGCAGCCTCGCCATCCACCACACCATATTGCCAGTCAAATTTGTGCTGGAAACGTGACGTTGACGCGCCTTGAGTGAAGTCTTCATGAATGTCGAGTTGGATGATGACCCTGTAGGTGAGGCCCTTCCGTCCCTGCTGCGTCGCTAAAGAGTTGCTAGCGAAGGCGCTGAAGCCAGGGAGGGGGCCCGAGCTGGAGACGACAATGTTGTTGCCGGACGCGCAGCCGCCGATGATGGTGAGCCACATGACCTTTGGGATGGAGATGGATTTGCCGTCCAGGCCCAAAGGTTGAGGGAGGACGCGTCTGCCTTCTGAGTTGTGGCAGCATCGAAGTAGTGAGGCACCGCTGCACCCTCGAGCAGCTTCACAACGACCTCCTCGTTCCAGGCGTTGAGGGGCACGTTCTCCAGGTAGAGGTGGACGTGGTGGCGCAGCTCGATGGCGTCAGCATGCGCGCAGGGCGACCAGTTGGAGACCCGGATGTCCAGCTCGCCGACGACGAACTTGCCTGGAGCTGCGGTGACGGCGTCGCGGTGGTGCTGGTGAAGGAAGGTGATGAAGAAGTCTTCTGGGTAGTGTGGGATGACGTCGAAGAACTCCTTGCTGATTCGGGTGTGGGCGTGGATGGCATCTGCGATAGCAGCGGCAGAAACACGCGGGCAACGACCACCGAGCCACACCAAGGCCGCATTGCTCATCAGGAAACCAGCCTGCTGCTCGAGGGCCGGGGTGGTGGCCATGATCACCACGCCTTCAGTCGGCCGCGTCTCCGGATCCCCCATGCGAGGCATGCTTGCCGACGACACCGGGGGGAGTTGAGCCGGCGCTTGGACTGCAGGTGGTGGAGGAGGCACAGCAGGGGGTGCAGGCGCCGCTGCAGGTGGAGGTGGAGCCGCAGCAGCTCGACGGGGCGGAGCGGGAGGGGTAAAGCGCAGCTCACAATTCCTCGCCTTGTGCCCGTTGCGGGAGCAGAGGTTGCACTGGATGGGGTCCCTGCAGTCGATGGCGATGTGGCCTTTAGTATTGCACCGGAAGCAGCGATGCTGCTCCCTCCACTGCCTTGAATGCGGGCCTGCAGCGGCACCCCGGTTGCTGGCAGCTGGACGCAAGTTACGTCTTGAACGCCGGTGGGTGGGAGGGGTGGATTTCCTCCACCAGTATGGGGGTTTGACCTCGTCCCAACGCACGTTGAGCCGTGGATCTGGCGCTCGGACAGCATCGGCGGCAGGCTGACCCCAACGAACATTAAGAGCGGACGCAGCGGAAGGAGCCTGCCCAGATACAAATTGCCGGCTTTCGGCGGGAGCAGAGCTCGGAGCCCCGCGCACGGCATAGGCGAAGGATGGGGCGCCACGCCCATCAATGCCGCGCAGAGCAGCGGTCGTCTCAACCCCAGCTGGAGCGCAGCTGCCGTCTTGAATGCAGCCAGAGGAGGCTTCCCGCGAGTTAAAGGAGCGCAACAGGGTTTTCGGGACAAAGGACGACCCTGACGGTAACGGCCGGCACGCTTTAGAAGGGGGGCTGTGAATCTGGATCTGGTAGGGGGCGGGGGCGTGGTGGGGAAACCTGGCGGTCTCGAGGGGGTAACCGACGCAGGGGAGGCAGGAGAGCCGGGGGACGCGGGCGCCCCAGCTGCCATGGGGCTGGTGGCTGCGGCCACCAGAGCGGTGGGGCGCAGGGGGAGCACGGCGCGGTCGCCTGAGCCGTCGCAGGAGCTCTCACTTACTGACGGGCATGCGCAGGGAATTTGGGCGGAAATGATCTGGGCAACATCATATGCACACACTAGAAGCGGCTTCAGGTCTTTTAACGGCTGATGCTTGTTTTTCCTTTGGACTGCCAATATGTCTTGTCGAAACATGACGAGAGTGAATTCAATGAACTTTGCACCCTATATTAAGTGTCAATCTTCTCTACTTGGCAAGTAGAAACAATGACATATATCTTTATCTTTACCTCCCTCCATTGCAAAATAAGTGTCTCAACTCTAAGTTTGAGACACTTATTTTGGGCCGGAAGGAGTAGTAAAACACGGACCCCTTCTTCCCGTTCATCCTCATTAAAAGTGTCCCCAAAATTGATAATATTTACCCCATTGCCATCTGTAAGTAAAAAAAACTGTCCTAATCTATACCTACTGTTACGTCTCTTCGTCTGGAGCCTCAGCCCGAACAGCCCAACAACAGCCAAGGAAGGAAAAGATCATTTTTGTCGTCCCTCGCCGCCTCGCGCTGGTAATAAAAGAACCCGAAAAAATAAGCTCAAGTAAGAGTCGAACTCGGAACCTCAGAGAGAGTTATAATTCCCTTAACTAACTAGGCTCGACTGATGCTATTGCAACTTCTATCAAGTTCATTTTGTTAAACGGAAACATGACACTACAAGCCCGACTGATGCTACTGCAAGCGGGACGACACCTATTTAAGGCCGAGCGCCCAGTGCGTTCGGAAACACATTAATCTAACACCAATGGTTGGTATCTTTGTAACACCAATGGTTGCTATCTTTTTTCCCATTGGAAAGTCGGACCGCCATGTTGCATAATCACTACACGGACACTGCAGGGACAATCCTTTTGCTACAAGTCGCATGAAAAACTCTGCAAAGGCAACCACGTGAACATGCAAAGATGACCGGCATTGCTACAAATTAGACGGTCATTGCAAGGTCGTTTCGTGGTTAATGTGCAACTGATTGTTCGCACACGAACATGTCAGCGTGTACCCTCGACGTCGGGGGTGATACACCGCAGCTCACGTTGAAGGAGACCCGACCGGCAGCGCGATACACAGGACAGCCGACGGATGCTTTTGTAGACCCGAAACCCCACATGCCCGGGAGAGACCCCGTCAGGGCGCGCTGCGGCTATGGGCTGCCCTAGGTCGACTTGATCGCCCCTAGCGCCTCGAGGTTCGCCGCCCTGCAACAAGAAAAACGAATGAAGAACGAAGGGAGGAGATAAAAGTAAAGGTAAAAAGTGGTAGATGATTTGATCGATTGTGTGTTGTTCAATCGGCCGTCACCCTTTGGGTATATAAGAGGCGGCTGGACTTCCCGTGCAAGGAAAAGGCTTCAATTCACGTCCAAAACCCTAGTCCAATTCGGATTTGTTTGGTCCGAACTTTCCGAAACTGTTAGGTAAAATCTGGTTGTATCTTGCGGGTCATTTTTTGGGTAGTAAACAACCTCAGATCAAAATCACGTAAGGAGAAAATTTAACTGTTTCGACGAGACGAAGAACTTTCATGTTGAACGTTTTTCCATCCGGAGCCATCTTGAGGGCCGAACCGCTCGCACAAAACAGACTATTATTCGCGCTAACCATCAGACACCATGTCTGATGGGGCGTGCCACTTCTCGCTTGCGACAGGGCCGGGCTCAGACGGCTCTAACTTTTTCATACAAACTCGGATTGAGATGATTTTTATATCAAAACCAACCCTTTCGACGAGACAAAGACATTTCATGTAGAACGTTTTCTCATTTGAGACTTCCTTTAAGGCGTAATCGGCCGAATAGTATTCTGGATACAAAATCTCAGTACATCGGACATAACTTCGACATCAGAGATGAGATCGGATGGCTAGCCAAAATATCAATGTTTTGCCTTTTGACGATACAATTTTTTCTCACTTTGAGCATTTTTTCATTTGAGGCCTTCTTAATTATGTTTTTTACCATGCTAAGATCTAGTGTCAACACATGCCCCCTTGTTTTTCGGCAAAACTTGCGTGCCGAAAAATAATTTGCAATGTAATTGTTCTAAGGACGATGTCAACACTCCATCGGCCATTTATATGTCTCAGGGCGATAATTATGTATCGGCCATGTTTATACTAAGGGCGATAGTTATATATCGGCTATTGCTTGTTTGAACCTCTTGATGCAAACTTGGGTGAAACCTTCTCAACTTCATTTACAATCCGATGATAAAGTTGCATAGATATATATCTCAAAGTCATCCCCGGAACCATAGTGTTCACCCTTGCGCTAGGATTTTACAGATAATAAAGAATGAACTTCCTCTAATCCTTGCTTTCCCCTGCATAACAAAATTCATTAGTGGCCGAAGCAGTGGGCTTTTCATTGGCCTTACCTATGTCGGTGAGACCAAGCATCGGCTATTGATAGATATGCAATACAACATGATCAACATGGCAGCCGGATGCATGTTGTGCCAACTCATTTGCTATTCAATTGTCATGTGTAGATATATGAGAAAAGTTAAAGCAACCCAAGGTAAATTCTATATCTAGACATACCTCAAGGTAAATTATAAGTGATTCATCAAAACATTGATAACCCTTGGATATTTTCTGCACTACTTATAACGAATCATTGAAAGCCTCAATGTAAGCTCCAAACCGAATAACATTGAATATTTCGGCTTTGACTATTGTCCAAAAAATATTTTAAGGCGGCATGAGGCTTCACAAATAGCACCATAAGGAGATATATAAACAATACCAACACCTTGGCCATTGTTATGAATTCAACCATCAAAATATAATCTCCATAGTACTAAAGAGACAAGGCTAATATCTACATTATGCATGACATAAATCCGATACTTAATAATAAAACAGCAATGATTTGGCCTCTCGTAAATTTGAAAGATTTGTAGGACAAATCATATTAAATCAAAACATAAGCCCACTCACCAATTTTGCTATGAATTGGCCTTGTCTCACTCTCCAATCAAACTAAGTATGATGTTAGAATACTACACCGGCCATGCTTTGACATATTCTTAGGGCGATAGATAAATATCGACCATTACCATAAGGTCCATGCAAACTCCATCTACCAAAGCACGTATAGCCGAAATAAACAAATGAAATGACAAATCAAGTATTTCGACCATTTGGATCAGCAGCAAACTTGTAGCTAATCAAATGTATAGTGATTTGGTAATACCCTTTCATGATATAAGAAATTATATTGCATCCATGGATTAAAATAAGACCATTGCGGGTAACCAATCATACCTGATGACGAATTCCATGGCATATGCATTAATGGCATAGTTGAAGAATATGGATAATGTGTAGACCGAAGATGTTCAAACCTTCGGCTTGGTCCTTCATATTCACTCTTTTCATTCTTCACCTTTGTCGCACTCCTTGTAATGGAAGCTTGCACATAATTCTTATTTTGAGTACTTCTTTGGGAACCCATGCCATGTTCCTTTCTTTAAGTTCTTGTGCACTAAGTTTTTATAATTTCTTCTTTTGCCAATAAGATAAGCCGAGTGGGCACCCTGGCTGCGATTTTGTTTGATGCAATGGCAATTCCTGTTTTACCTTGTGCACTCTCAACTTCTTCTCTTCAGATTTGGTACTTGATTGACTTGCCTCATTGCCTTTTGTAGCCAATGTCAATACTTCAATTGGCTCTTTTTCATTTGAGATCAAATCTAAAATAGCACTCTTACGACCATCTTTTCTAACACGGTAAACTTCCTTGACCACCTCTTTCTTGTTCCTTGAGCTCCGGACTGATTCTTTATGATTGAAATGGTCTTTGACATGTGATTGTTCATAAAATGTTGATCTTCTTGGAGCTGCATAATATTGGTGAGATGGTCTAAAATAAGATGGAGAATATGCCCTTGCATCATACTTGTTCCATGATTGATATGGATCTACATGAGCATAGGGAGGCATTCACAACACTGGCATTGGCGGCCTAAAATAAGGATATGAATATATTGAATTAAAATTCTCGCTTTGACAATACCGACCCTCATATTCGCGCCTTGGGGGTGATCTTGGTTTCTTTGCATGATTTGGGCGATAAGAATTCTTCTTTTCACTCTTCTTCTTTTGATATTTATCCAATAATTCAGCGAAGGTGATTTTTGATCTCTTACACTTGTGCTTATTTCGGCCTTTGTTTTCTTTTGGTTTTCTTTCATCAATCATTGGATTTTCTTGTTGCCCCCCAGTCCTTGGTGTCTTTATTGTAGCCTCTATGGAATTTTTGCCCTCTAGATTATGTTCATTATACTCTTCAACAACTGCTTTTCTTGAAAGCTTGATCCTGTCACCTGCAGTTTTTACCCTCTCTCTAAATGGGTCGGCTTGAAGGAGCCGATGCAAAAAGTTTTTGCCATCGGGACCAATCGGAATAGACTGGCCATCTCTTGGTGTTTCAACAAATTTCAATCATCCTTTTCAATGGTCGATTTAACTATTTGACGAAACATATTGCAACCATCAAAATTATGTTTGCATGAATGATGTAATTTACAATACATTCGTCCTTGGATTAATGGCTTGACATGGTGATCAAGAATTCTAATGTAATTGTTTTTCAACAACAAATCAAATATTTGATCACACATGTTTGAAGTGAAGGTATACCTTTTATCTTCTAGCCGATCTTGCTGTGAGAATAGCTTTGAAAGCATGCAAACGAATGGTTCAGATTTGGCATCCCCCCATTCAGGCATGCATCGTGTTTTCCACTCTATCTCCGATGTATTTGGGTAAGATATTATACTAGCATCGGTTTTCTCAACATAATTTAACCTTGGCTTTAAATTTTTAAAACGAAAATAGTTAGAACATACATGTCTCAGTTGAGACCAAGTGCAAGCCAAGTACGAAATAAGCAAAGTTACCCAATTAGATATGAACTTTAATCAGATAAAGTAATAGGGAAAGCTTTGGCTGCAATAATAAGTCATTATCGGTCTTTATAAATGGCGCAATGGGTTGACCGATATGTTCTATACAATTTTATTGCTAACAAGTAAATTACCTTTATTCATTGGTCTTTTAAAATTACTTATGAGGATTTTTCTAATAGATGCATCAACAATAAAGTTCTGACCAAATCTGAAAATAGGTAAATTACTTGCTAAACATACCTCTTCAAATATATTGGGAGAGCATGATGGTGGTGTGACTTGAACAATATCTTGCTCCGTATTTGAATGGCTCCCCAACGCCTCTTCATCATCTTTTTCTTGATTCCATGCATCATTACATTGAAGATTTTTGTCGGTCGAACTTTGTTCGGCTACTTGTTCTTGTCCTTAAAGTTCATCAATTTCTATGGCACGAAACTCATAGGGCAAGAAGTAGGTTCCATTAACTTTAGAAAAATCAAGTATGGTCGCTTTGCTATGCTTGCCATGCCCTTTCTCAATAATGCTAGCCTCTTTGGATTTGATGGATTCAGAATATATACTTCTTGATTCGGCTTTTCCAACTGAAGCACTTACATGTTCTGAGTCATCTTTCTTTACATTGATTCTACCAATTGGCAATGCTTCTTTTATTTGAGTCAATTCTGTTTCTTTTTGTTTCTGGCGGCGAGCGGCAAAATTGGCTTTAATCTTTTTCTCAATTTTAGCCCACTCCGGATACGATTGCCCCCCAATGCTTTTAGATTCTTTCAGCAATGGCACATGGGTGTTGCCGAAACTTTTCAATTGTGTAGGGGGTGTATAATATGTAGTACTAGGTGAAGGCACAAACATTGTTGTAAAACCACATTTTTGCTCGCCAATTCTATCAATTGGCAAAGATTCATCTTCTTGCAAAACTCTAGCTTTTATTACCGCATAATCAGGAAATAGCCCCTTTTCATGTTGTTCAAGGCAAAAAGCACTAGTCCTCTTATTTTGGGCTAAACTCTTCAATGCAGCCACCACCACGTCATCTTCTACAATATTGGGCACAACCGCTCCTGTAAAATTTACATTTATTCGGCTATGACCAGGAAGGTGTGAAGCCGAATTATGAGCATCTACAGTTGTGTATGGTGCTGAAAAATTACTGACATGCGGTATATCATATGACAGTTGAGAGTAACTGGCCGAATGGCTAGTAGTAGCATGGTCAATTCTCCCATCCATCGTCATGGTTGAACTAGTATATAGCAAATTAGTTGCCGATGAATAAAAAGGTGAAACACTTTCTTGTATGCTATTGAAAATTTTAACATGAGGTGTTTCAATTTGATTAACCAAACCCATCATGTTGTTCATCGGCATATGTATTTGTGGGGTGGCTGATGCATGAGGGTTGGGATACATATGTGTCCTGTTGCTACAATTGTAACTAGAAGCATGGACATTATTCTGAATCGGCTGTTGCACATAATTAGATGCACGATTGATAAAACTAGGGCTAGCCGATGCATTATGCTCATTAAATGATCTAGCAACAACATATGCATTATTTGCATCTACATAAGTTAATTGGGTATACATATTACCTTCATAGATTGCAAACCCGAGATGACGATCTCTTCGTAGCAAGAACGGGCTGGAGACCTGTTCGACGTGATTTTGTATCAAAGAAGAGAGGTTATTTAGTTTTGGTAGTATTAAAAAAATCATGGATGGCGTGGTTAACTTTTTTTTTATTGTAGAAGATTTTTCTTAAGTGCAGGATACAAAGAAGAATATATGTGCATACAAGGGACTCGAGCATGCATGCATGCATGCCTATCTTTATACGTGGTGCATGGCAAAAGCAAAAGGAGTGCCTGCGTATGACAAGCATGCATTGAAGACCAGGTATAGCAGCAACGTGCACCTCCTTGCCTGTACGCGGCGGTCGCCACGACCGGCACGTACAGCTACGTACAAATGCCCGTATGCTGGCCGGCAAGCGCGCGTACATACTTGAATAGTCGTATAATCAACAAAAAGAATGAAATGGTGAGCCTTCTAGACGGTCAGTGAGTCACACGCTTGGCAATCGAATCGGTCCACCTGCCGGCCACTTGGGTAGGAAATTTTGTACCTTGTTTTGCAGGAGTGGGCGTCAAGAAGATCAGCCGATGGATAAACATACGAAGCAAGATCAACACGTTGCCGTCTATATCCCTTCCAAGGAAATCGGCAACGGCCGAACGGCTGCTGCGCGTCACGCAGCGCCTACCCCCTCCTGCCTATAAATACACTCACGCTGGGCCAGAGATGAGGGGGCACACATCCATCCACCACGCAGCACTTCCTTCATCCATCACGCTGAAACGCAGAAGCACCCGGAGGCTAGCAAGAGAGAAGATCTGAAGCCCGGCGAGACGCAAGAAGCTCTCTCACGCGGCGCCGGATTGCCGGCCGGACAAAGGACGCAGGCATCGACGCCGGCGTACACGGAGAGGAGGAAGCCGGCGTACGCCCATCTGCGAGCAAGGAACCTCGGCGGCAACAACACGAACGCTCGACTCACGTTCCAGGAAGGTAGTACTTTGATCTAACTTACCACTTCTTTTCTTGCTCCCCATATATAGAATGCATATACGGGGGAACTACACAAACGATGCTGAACTGCCGAAGAGGAGGTTGCCTTGATCGGATCGGGCCGCCGCCCGAGATAGAGCCACCGGCGCAGTGGAAAATGATGACATGGAGGTCGACAACACCGGGGTCTCCATCACCGCTCACTCCACTTCAACACGATGGTGCCGCGGGACACGACGACATGGAGCATGCCACGATGCCGCCCACTGTCGATGTCGTCAAGCCGACCACATGGAGGTCGGCGGCGCGGAGATCGCCACCACCACTCGCGCCCACTTCATCACGATGGTGTCGCGAAAGATGACGACGGGGAGCATGCCACGACGTCGCCCACCAACGACGTTGTCGAGCTGGTGCCATGCACATTGACGGCATAGAGCTCGACGGAAGGATGCCTTTTGAGACGGAGATCGAGAGTTCGTCGGCACGCCCTTCGCCCACTTCATCACACACCGGTCATCAACGTTAGCATGGAGGACGACGCGTCCCTGGAGCTCATCTTCACCAAGCCCGCGCTATGGACGCTGACGCCACCGAGGTCGGTGTCACGGAGGTCGACGCCACGGTGGCCACCCCACTCATCACCGCTCGATGAGGACGACGCGTCGCCGGAGCTCATCTTCACCAAGCCCGCGCTATGGACGCTGACGCCATCGAGGTCGGTGTCACGGAGGTCGACGCCACTGTGGTTGCCCCCACTCATCACCGCTCGATGAGGACGACGTGTCGCTGGAGCTCATCTTCACCAAGCCCGTGCTATGGGCGCTGACACCATCGAGGTTGGTGTCTTGGAGGTCGACGCCACGGTGGTCACCCCCACTCATCACCGCTCGATGAGGACGACACGTCGCAAGAGTTCATCTTCACCATGCATGCCCGCGCCAAGGTGGCCGCCCCCACTCATCACTGCTCGACGAGGATGCCGATTAGCCAGTCATGGTGCTCCCCACTGGATTCTTCACCAAGCCAGTTCTATGGAGGCCAACGGCACACAAGTCACCATCACCACTCACGTCCACCTTGTCTGGACGGCGTGGTCGACAGAGAGTTCGCCGAGACGCCGCCCACCGCTGACGCCGCCAAACGGGTGCCATGGAGGTGAACGCCATGGAGATCGCCATCATCACTCGCGACCGCTTCGTCGCGACGGTACCGTGGAGGACGATGACACGGAGCGTGCCGAGACGTCGCCTCGGTCAATGTCGTCAAGCTTGCATTATGGAGGTCGATAGCACGGAGGTCACCATCACCGCTTGAGTCCACTTCACCGTGATAGTATCATAGAAGACGACGACACTATGCTCAATATTGCACGAGATGATGAATACTTCGTCGCGTCGGAGAGATGCCATTCGAGACCTCGACGCCGCGAAGATCACCGTCACACACACTTCGCCCACTTCATCGAGCCGGTGACATGGAGTACGAAGCCACAAAGCCATCCGGGACGCCGCCTGCCAATGATTTCGTCAAATCGGCGCCAATCACAAGGAGCTCCTCCACCACCCCGCTTCGGCACCGGCGTCGTGCCTCTCCTTCACTATGCCCGGACTCAATGGTGCCTTGGTGATGTTGTCACCAGAGCCTAACCGAACATCGCGGCGTGGTCTACACATGAAGAATAGCCTCTAGTATATACCCGTGTGCGTACAAGGCCATGTTCAAGACGGGAAGACAGGCGGCCGGATGGCTCATCACTGCGTGCAGTGACCGGCGCGACATCCGAGCTATCACTACGCTAGCTCTCCTCTCTTTGTCGTTGAAGCCAATTACACGTGCTCCATAGTACAGAGGAATGAAGCAAGGAATACAGGCGCAATCAACAGACATAGCATGTGCACATGCATGAGCCATGCACGTATCTTCTAGCTGGCTGATGGCGAGAAGGTTGCCACCCGAAGACGACGCCGACGATGCTTGTCAGCATACCGATCTACTTCATCGTGCTCGGTGTCGCCGAAGATGGAGACACGCAGCTCCCCACCTTCTGCTTGTTGTCCACTCCGCCTCACTGCACACTTTGAAGATGAAGATGTAGAGCACGGCGCCCGGACGCGAAGCAAAGGCCGGGGTCCCACACCATGATGCCACGAGGAAGATGGCCTCCTACCCCCGTGTCGCTGCTACCCGCGCCACACTCATTCGGAGGTCGGAGCCAAGCAAGTTGGCGCCGCCCGAGGACAAGGCGCGGCTGCAGGGCGACGCGACTTCATCAACAATACCGCTCCTCTACGATCTCGTGAGACGATGCCTTGACTACGCCGACTGCCGTGGACTCGGCGTTTGGCCGGGACGAGGTGTCGACCACTCAGGTCATGCTGGCGCGAGCAACGCAACGGTCATACACCGACGCCGGTCTCCATCGACAATTACTCCCGCAAGGTGTAGACCCTTGTACACCCTGAGAAGCTACTGGTCGTCGAGAAGTCCGAGCCGAGCGTGATCCATGCTAGCCCAACAACAACTCCTCCAACACCGCCAAGACCGACGAGGCACAATGGCGAGGGCGAGCGTGGCCATCGCAAAGGCTACGCTACACGCGGCGCGTGTACCGACGAGGACACGGGCTCTGCCGCCGCCCACACACACACATCACCATCATCATGCATGGAGAACGCGAACCGAAGACGACGAAGACGACCACACAACTCAATCGGAGGTATCTCGCGGAGCAACCCGTGGGAGTAATTAACCGGGAGTCTTCCGAGGCCCCGGGAACCAGGAGATCACACAATCGCCACAGCCAGCTTGGCCGTGCTAGTAGGCCACGGAGCGCACCTTTTTTTTTGTGGGATATTGTAATTTTATTTCTCCAATGAGATTAATGAAATACATGTTCCCGTATCTCTTTTTTTTTGTGTAATACGGTACACTGGCACGCCCGCATACGCAGTTTTCTTGCCCCGGCGTCTGAGAGAAACACACTCCCTTCTTCCCTTCTCCCCGGAGTTTTAGATGTTTTTCTCGTGTCAAACAAATTGGCACGCCCGGTGGGACGTGGTTCTCCTCCCATCTTTGTTGTGCAACAATGGTCGTCAAATTCGTCTTCAAGTCTTCTTCAAGAACATATCAATTATTGGGTGCAATTTTAATATGCCTCGTCATTGTCTAGAATTGGAGGCCAAATTCGTGTCCATGAGATGTTGCTATTGTCTGCGGGCATTCGTTGCTCCAAGAGCAAGAAGGTGACGTGTATATGGCGAATCTATGGAGCAGGGTGCACACTCTATGCCCAAGTTTCTCACTAAAGGGCAAAGTCGCCATCAACAATTAAGAGGCTTGGTAACTTATAGATGTGTGCCAAGCATTTTTTGTTGGTCCGCGAAAAAGGGAGAGCACTCAGAGGGAAGTGCTCACACAGAGGCAGCAACTACATGCGCCGACGGAGGCCGCGGGCACCCCTGCGACAGACCATGCGCTGCACCTCGGTGCACTTGTAGGCCGCAGACGATGCACCGGCGTCCGCGATGACAACGGACGTTCGCCGGCAAACCCAGCGAAGCCTTCTCGCCACACGCTACATCAACAATCAACACGAGCATCCATTTTGATCATAATCAATCTTTTCTATGTTTCTTCTCTCTTTTCATCTCTCATTTCACTGAGGAGCGACGATGGAGAGCGCACCCCGGGGAAGGGAGAAGACCAAGAGGAGATGCGACCTGGCGGCAGCATCGGCAAGATCTGGACGGATGGCAGCCAGCCGAGATACACGCGCCCACCGCGGCGGCGCGTACGGCAGGCGGCTCGCTCGCGCCGGTGCAAGCACACATGCGGCAAGACCGGCGAGAGGACGTGGCGGCGGGGGCAGTGACACCCGTCCGAGCTCAATGACGTCAACGGCATCACACACGAAGCGGTTGTGTGTCAAGTCAAGCTCTTCGGAGGACTTGAGACATTTTAAGTTGCATGGTACATGCATGGAAGGGCACGTACGTGCTCTTCTCTTCAATGAGTCGTTTCTTTTTCTTTGGAATTTTAGTAGCACATCAGATCACATCAAGAGGGACCCAAGTTGAGACAATGCCCACGGCGGCGACGGCGAGGAGATGGAGGGGAGCCGCACCAGCTCCATGGACGTACCCCGACGTCAACGGCCGGAGAGTCCGCCGGCGGCGTCTTCTTCCATGTACTCTTCCACAGTACACATCAACCCACACAGCCAAGAGGCAGCGGCTACACATACACGCGCCAATGGAGGCCACGGGCACCACGTTGAGATGACGCGCTGGCGACCGTGGCAACCTGGGCGTACCACGACGACGCAGGAGGACCGGCCGGCGGTGCCCTCTTCCATCTGCACCAACGCTCTAGGTCGACACCCATCCTGGAGCGAGGACTGCAGCTCCATAGGCATACCACGACATCGAGGAACACACGCCGAAGAGCTCGCTGGCGGTGTTTCCTTCCATATACGCTTCCACGATGACGACGGCAAGCCTGCTGGCGAGTAGCACGGCGCCAACTCCACTTCAGCTGTGACAGCGGAGAGGTCGCCAGCGTCCGGCCCGGCGCCATCTACACCACCACAACAACGACGGAGTTGCCGACCTGCAGCCCGGAGTCATCTCCACCGCACCGGCGCATGGCCTGGATCTATCTACGACACCCCGATGATGACGAAGCTGCCGGCTTACAGCCCGGCGCCATTTCCACCATGCCGGCATGCGGCCCGGAGCCATCTACACCACCACAATGATGTCGAAGCTGCCGGCTTACAGCCCGGCGCCATCTCCACCATGCCGGCGTGCGGCCTGGGGCGACCTACACCACCACGATGATGTCGAAGCTGCCGGCTTACAGCTCGGCGCCATCTCCACCCTGCCAACATCAACCTGCACCTAAGTTGAGAGCAGCGACACATCGCGCCCAAGAGCTGGGCGGATGATATTCACGTACACATGAAGGAGCTTTGATGCCATCTCCATGGAGTTGATGAGACACTCGCGGAAGCGATGTAATACGTGACACAACAAGGCTCAAGATGGCAGCGACCAGGCGCGCGCCCATGAAGACCGTGATGACGACGACAGCGGAGCCCTCTTCCGTACACGCTGCCACACAATGCATCAACAGAAGCATCCCAAGGTGTATCCTGGTGTCACCCCAAGTCGGACTACGTCCACCTGCTGGACATGTACAGTAGTGCACACGCCGGAAGGAGGAGGCCAACGTCCAAGGCCGCACCATCATTTACCTCAGCGAGTGCATCCGGGATAGGAATCACGGCTGTGATGGACGGATAATCAGAGCTCGCCCATGTGAAACCGAAGAAGATGAAATAGGAGTTGCACCGTCTTCATATCTTCATCAACCACACTACCAGTGCCCTCGACGTCCTCATCCGTCTCACCGGAGAAGTCGGCTACGTCGACATAACATTGCCATCGTCATCGACTTCGCACCCGACGAGGACGCCGACTACACCGACTCACCGCCATTCGACTACATCGGCACAGCATTGCAATCTCCATCAACTCTTCATCTGGCGAGGACGCCGTCAACATCGGCGCCACCGGATGTCCACGTGATGTCGCCATCTTCTTGCACGTATTGCCTGGCGTGCGCCGGATGTCCACGTGATGTCGCCATCTTCTTGCACGTATTGCCTGGCGAGGACGCCTACTGCACCGGCACGCCGCCATTCTTCGACACCAACCGTCTACACCGAGTGGAGGTCATCCCCGTAACTGCGACACCCCGAGGTCTACATTGACAAGCTCGTTATCTTCAAGCAACTCCGCATGCTATGCGGTGACACTCAAGTCTACTCCAACTTCTACATCAACACCGTTCCCCAACATCGTCCAAGCTCCGACGAAGCAAAGCCACTTCACCGACAAGTCTTTTTCCGATGAAGCTACACCTATCTTGCCGGGCACCGACGAGGCGAAGGCAAGCCACCATGTTCGACACCGACGAGGCGGACACCACCAGGCCGGGAACCGACGAGGCGAAGGCCGCCCACCTGCCTGAGCTGACTAGGCCAGACATCTTCATCAACGGACATCGACAAGCCGAAGGGATACGACTAAATATCGCCGGAGCGACGGACGTACCGCTCAACCCTTCTATTCCACCACCTCATCACTGATCTTCCCGACGAGGAGGTCTTCACCGTCGACCTCGAGGCACCATGGGAGCTCTACTTTGATGGCGCCTCCCGCACTGACGACGATGCTGACGGAGCCACAAGGCGAAGGGCAGGCGCAGGTTTGGTGTTCAAGACGCCACAAGGAGGAGTGAGGTATCACTCATTCTCCATCCTCAAGGAAGAATGCTCAAATAATGAAACGAAGTATGGGGAGCTCTCATCTTCGGCCTTCTCCTGGCGCTCTCCATGAAAGTCCGTTCTCTATGGGCCATTGGTGACTCCCACCTCATAGTTCGTCAAGTCAATGACATCTATGAGGTTCGCAAGCCTGAACTGGTGCCGTACTACACTGCGGCCCGGAACCTCATGGAAAAATTTCAACATGTTGAAGTGTTCCATGTCCCGCGAAGGAGAAATGCGCCTGCTGATGCCTTGGCAAATCTAGCGGCAGCATTGTTGCTCCCAGATAATGAAACCATGCAGGTAAATGTTGAAGAAAGGTGGCTCCTCCCAGCTATTCTGGAGCTTATCCCGGTGGAGTACGAAGTCAACTCCATCATGACGAACACCATGGAGGAAGGCGAGTGGCTGCAACCCTTCCTCGACTACTTAAAGCATGGCAGTCTCCCCGACGACCCCGTCGCGAGACGCCAACTACAATGACGACTCCCCTTTTGTCTTTATGAAGCAAGTGTCCTATATAGGCGGTCTCATGGACATGAGGTCCTACTTTGATGCGTCAAATCGAGGTGAAGGCGAGAAGATCCTCCAGGAGATGCACCATGGGGTCTGCAGCGGGCACCAAGGAGGAGCTAAGATGTATCATAGCATACGTCTTGCAGGATACTACTGGCCCCGCGTCATGGCAGACTGCCTTCGGGTGGCCAGGTCATGCCACAACTGTCAAGTACATGGCAACTTCAAGCACCAGTCGCCGGTCCCGCTTCACCCTACAGTTCCCTCTTGGCCATTTGATGCCTGGGGAATCGACGTCATTGGCCTCATTGATCCTCTGTCATCCAGGGGGCATCGTTTCATCCTCGCCGTGACGGACTACTTCTCCAAATGGGTGGAAGCCGTTCCACTACGGGAGTCCAACAAGATGTACAGGTTCATGGAGAAGTACAAGATCAAGTGGAACTACTCCACCGGCGACTACCCTCAAGCCAATGTGGCGATCGAAGCCTTCAACAAGACGCTCGGCAAGATACTCAAGAAGATGGTGACCAGACACAAAAGAGACTGGCATGATCGTCTCTTCGAGTCCTTATGGGCGTACCGCGTTACAGTCCGTACCCCGACACAGGCTACTCCATTCTCTCTCATTTATGGGAGTGAAGGCGTACTGCCATTGGAAGTCCAGCTACCCTCTTTACGGGTGGCTCTCCAGGAAGGACTCACCCAAGATGAACAGGTACAACTCCGTTTCCAGGAGCTTGACGCCCTTGAAGAGGAGCGACTTTATGCCCTGCAAAACCTGGAGCTCTACCGCCAGAACATGGTGAGAACCTACAACAAGCTCGTCAAGCAACGCGCATTCCAGGAGGGCGAATTGGTCCTCGTGCTCTGTAGACCCATCATCACCATGCACAAGACGAAGGGGAAGTTCGAGCCAAAGTGGGAAGGACCATATGTCGTCGAGCAAGTCTGCGACGGGGGTGCATACCGGCTGGTTGATTCCCAGGGAGCCCGTCCTATGCCCCCAATCAACAGAAGGTTTCTTAAAAAATATTTTTCTTAAAATGTTGCCTCTTCCGTTGCCTTTTGTTTTTTCCCTTGGGAAGACCTCTTTTTCAGTGGGCTATCAGATCCATGATGCACTCTTCGTTGCATGTTGTGGATATTTTTTTGGTCTCCCCAGTTTTAACGAACTCAGTCCAACAACAACAAAAACTGGCTTTCCCCTACCACATCATGCTGTTGATTGAAGTTTCGGCTACCCTAGGACTTGTCGGAGGGTGGCACAATGTGTCAAGTTGTAGGCAGAGCGGCTCCTACACCCACAATGCATGACACATACCAGGCGTATGCTTTCAGAGGTAGCGAAGACGATTACTTAGGCACTTCTGAGCGCCGAGACCCCACGCCCTTCATGTTTCCTGTCATGCTTCATGTTCGCAGAGACTCGCATCCCAGGGGAGACTATAGGAAAAGATTCATGGTGGCTACCTGGCTCAATGCAAGTTGGTTTGGTGCGAAGCCACATGACAACCCTGGGATACGCCACCAAAAAGCTCCAGATAAAATGCCAGAGGGTTTTCTTAGTCCACAGAGGTGAACAGGTGCCTTCCAAGTTCTCAAGGTGGGTCTTCAAGAAGTCATGGAAGAAGAATCCTCAAGAAGTGCAAGCATAATCCACAAAAGTGCAAGCAAGTTCATGAAGCTCGCGGCCAATCAATCAATCCGCACAAAAAACAATCCTGAATCTCCAAGAAGCAATCAAAAAAAATCACCAAGAATCCCAGAAGTAGTCAAGTTGTCCCAAGCAGTAAGAGACACACTGGAAAGAAGGCGGAAGGTAGATGTTCACCACCCCTCGTTAAGGCATGAAGAAAAATCGCCAAACTGTTCTCCCAAAACCATCTACCTTGAACCTACCATACCCAAGTTTCTGGGTTCATGAGGCATGTACAGGGGGCATGGCGAGTTGTGGGGCCCCTCCGCACGATGATGGGCTAGAATATGAATTTCTGTTGCCTCTCGGAAGCATCCCGAAACATGGCGTCTTCATACACGTACACTGAGGCTTAAGCAGTTGATGATTTGTAATCGTCATGGTACTTCGACGATTCCCGATGACAAGTCCTTCGGTAGCCTTCTCGGATGGCACACCCATAGCTGGTGTATAACGGGAAAGCCAACATTTTAAAACCCAACCAAACCTTCCTTTTTGTTTTCTTCCTCCTTGTTCGCTTTGTTTTGTTGGGTATTTCTAGTCGTTGTGCTTCCCCAACGTCTTTTGCAGCCAACGAAGAGGTACTTCTCGGCGTTGCCGATGACAACCCGACATCGAGTCTCTACACCAGCCAACAACACAGGCATCGAGGGCAATCTCGTACGCCTGTGGACGTCGATGATATGTCCCGACGTCGATCTGCTAATGCTGACGGCATCCCGGCAACCGATCATCTGCACCAACATGAACAATGGGTGTAGGAAGGAGGCACCTGAGCTCATAAGGGTGGTGCCGATGTCACTCCGGTACCCTGTCTCCAACAACAATGAAGTTTGGGGGGCCATATCATCGCTCGATCATCCATATGGCCGATGGTGTCGCGGCATACCCCCTGGTGAAACGCCATTCATGGTGAAACAGAGTTGTCGATGGTCTACCGACACCTCACCTACATCGTCATATGAAGATCACGGGAGCAGTGTAATGCACCAGTGCGGCCAGCATGAATCTGTGAAACCCTCCGATCTAGTTGGCTGGCACCGCAGCAGCTAGGCGGTCACGACGAGTTCGGTAAATGCTATTTTGTTTTCAGGACCAGGCATGTTGTTTCGCCACAAAATGAAGACAAAGTAGGGCTGTCTCGGTGGCTGGCATCGTCTGTTGGACGGTCCCGACGAGCTCCCCAATGAATGCGAGTGCGGACGAACATACCTGCACTAGTACATCGCTACATGGAGATCAAACAATCTTTTCTGCAGATGGTGCAGACGCCGTCTGCAACACGTTGTCTTCGCAACGAGAAGTCTCCCACCTCGAGGGCAACGGTGTGCTGTGATGGCATCGAGCACTACGACAAGCAACAAAGCCCTAGGGTCTACCGTCGTTATCACGGTTACAATGCAGCACCTTGATCTTCATTTTATTTTTCTCTTTTCTTTTTCTTTTTCTTTTCCACAGATGCCGATGACGCAGTGGAGCTAGCCCAGAGGGTATAGGGTAGCAAGATGCGTCCAAGCCTCAAGTGTTGCAGCGTCCGCCGAAGTGGCGCTGGTTGCTGGGGCGGGAATAGCATTGATCCAGAATGGGTGGATTGCTGATCGCTCAAAAGTCCACGCGAATGAGTGTGCATGGGCCATGCACGTTTCGTCTAACGATTTCATACATCTGTCAATGCATGCACTGCTTTGTCTTTCTTTTGCAGGTGCAACCCAACGGATGGCAAAAGTACGCGTATCAGTACGCCGGCCGCCGGCCACGGAGTCGGCCGCAGTAGAGCTAGCCGTATACCTGAGATGCGGAAGGATCTACCCGCACTTTTAAAAGGAAAATTAAACTAAGGCTGCAAGAAATCGTGCTAAATGGTCACATATTTTCATCAAGTCGAGTTTGATCGCTCTGCGCTCGAACTCAACTTGACGAGGGGGCATTTGTTCGACGTGATTTTGTATCAAAGAAGAGAGGTTATTTAGTTTTGGTAGTACTAAAAAAATCATGGATGGCGTGGTTAACTTTTTTTTATTGTAGAAGATTTTTCTTAAGTGCAGGATACAAAGAAGAATATATGTGCATACAAGGGACTGGAGCATGCATGCATGCATGCCTATCTTTATACGTGGTGCATGGCAAAAGCAAAAGGAGTGCCTGCGTACGACAAGCATGCATTGAAGACCAGGTATAGCAGCAACGTGCACCTCTTTGCCTGTACGCGGCGGTCGCCACGACCGGCACGTACAGCTACGTACAAATGCCCGTATGCTGGCCGGCAAGCGCGCGTACATACTTGAATAGTCGTATAATCAACAAAAAGAATGAAATGGTGAGCCTTCTAGACGGTCAGTGAGTCACACGCTTGGCAATCGAATCGGTCCACCTGCCGGCCACTTGGGTAGGAAATTTTGTACCTTGTTTTGCAGGAGTGGGCGTCAAGAAGATCAGCCGATGGATAAACATACGAAGCAAGATCAACACGTTGCCGTCTATATCCCTTCCAAGGAAATCGGCAACGGCCGAACGGCTGCTGCGCGTCACGCAGCGCCTACCCCCTCCTGCCTATAAATACACTCACGCTGGGCCAGAGATGAGGGGGCACACATCCATCCACCACGCAGCACTTCCTTCATCCATCACGCTGAAACACAGAAGCACCCGGAGGCTAGCAAGAGAGAAGATCTGAAGCCCGGCGAGACGCAAGAAGCTCTCTCACGCGGCGCCGGATTGCCGGCCGGACAAAGGACGCAGGCATCGACGCCGGCGTACACGGAGAGGAGGAAGCCGGCGTACGCCCATCTGCGAGCAAGGAACCTCGGCGGCAACAACACGAATGCTCGACTCACGTTCCAGGAAGGTAGTACTTTGATCTAACTTACCACTTCTTTTCTTGCTCCCCATATATAGAATGCATATACGGGGGAACTACACAAACGATGCTGAACTGCCGAAGAGGAGGTTGCCTTGATCGGATCGGGCCGCCGCCCGAGATAGAGCCACCGGCGCTGTGGAAAACGATGACATGGAGGTCGACAACACCGGGGTCTCCATCACCGCTCACTCCACTTCAACACGATGGTGCCGCGGGACACGACGACATGGAGCATGCCACGATGCCGCCCACTGTCGATGTCGTCAAGCCGGCCACATGGAGGTCGGCGGCGCGGAGATCGCCACCACCACTCGCGCCCACTTCATCACGATGGTGTCGCGAAAGATGACGACGGGGAGCATGCCACGACGTCGCCCACCAACGACGTTGTCGAGCTGGTGCCATGCACATTGATGGCATAGAGCTCGACGGAAGGATGCCTTTTGAGACGGAGATCGAGAGTTCGTCGGCACGCCCTTCGCCCACTTCATCACACACCGGTCATCAACGTTAGCATGGAGGACGACGCGTCCCTGGAGCTCATCTTCACCAAGCCCGCGCTATGGACGCTGACGCCACCGAGGTCGGTGTCACGGAGGTCGACGCCACGGTGGCCACCCCACTCATCACCGCTCGATGAGGACGACGCGTTGCCGGAGCTCATCTTCACCAAGCCCGCGCTATGGACGCTGACGCCACCGAGGTCGGTGTCACGGAGGTCGACGCCACGGTGGCCACCCCACTCATCACCGCTCGATGAGGACGACGCGTCGCCGG
>NC_057810.1:361963373-362130081 GCF_018294505.1 Triticum aestivum
GGCATAGAGCTCGACGGAAGGATGCCTTTTGAGACGGAGATCGAGAGTTCGTCGGCACGCCCTTCGCCCACTTCATCACACACCGGTCATCAACGTTAGCATGGAGGACGACGCGTCCCTGGAGCTCATCTTCACCAAGCCCGCGCTATGGACGCTGACGCCACCGAGGTCGGTGTCACGGAGGTCGACGCCACGGTGGCCACCCCACTCATCACCGCTCGATGAGGACGACGCGTCGCCGGAGCTCATCTTCACCAAGCCCGCGCTATGGACGCTGACGCCATCGAGGTCGGTGTCACGGAGGTCGACGCCACTGTGGTTGCCCCCACTCATCACCGCTCGATGAGGACGACGTGTCGCTGGAGCTCATCTTCACCAAGCCCGTGCTATGGGCGCTGACACCATCGAGGTTGGTGTCTTGGAGGTCGACGCCACAGTGGTCACCCCCACTCATCACCGCTCGATGAGGACGACACGTCGCCAGAGTTCATCTTCACCATGCATGCCCGCGCCAAGGTGGCCGCCCCCACTCATCACTGCTCGACGAGGATGCCGATTAGCCAGTCATGGTGCTCCCCACTGGATTCTTCACCAAGCCAGCTCTATGGAGGCCAACGGCACACAAGTCACCATCACCACTCACGTCCACCTTGTCTGGACGGTGTGGTCGACAGAGAGTTCGCCGAGACGCCGCCCACCGCTGACGCCGCCAAACCGGTGCCATGGAGGTGAACGCCATGGAGATCGCCATCATCACTCGCAACCGCTTCGTCGCGACGGTACCGTGGAGGACGATGACACGGAGCGTGCCGAGACGCCGCCTCGGTCAATGTCGTCAAGCTTGCATTATGGAGGTCGATGGCACGGAGGTCACCATCACCGCTTCAGTCCACTTCACCGTGATAGTATCGTAGAAGACGACGACACTATGCTCAATATTGCACGAGATGATGAATACTTCATCGCGTCGGAGAGATGCCATTCGAGACCTCGACGCCGCGAAGATCACCGTCACACACACTTCGCCCACTTCATCGAGCCGGTGACATGGAGTACGAAGCCACAAAGCCATCCGGGACGCCGCCTGCCAATGATTTCGTCAAATCGGCGCCAATCACAAGGAGCTCCTCCACCACCCCGCTTCGGCACCGGCGTCGTGCCTCTCCTTCACTATGCCCGGACTCAATGGTGCCTTGGTGATGTTGTCACCAGAGCCTAACCGAACATCGCGGCGTGGTCTACACATGAAGAATAGCCTCTAGTATATACCCGTGTGCGTACAAGGCCATGTTCAAGGCGGGAAGACAGGCGGCCGGATGGCTCATCACTGCGTGCAGTGACCGGCGCGACATCCGAGCTATCACTACGCAAGCAACCTCTCTTTGTCGTTGAAGCCAATTACACGTGCTCCATAGTACAGAGGAATGAAGCAAGGAATACAGGCGCAATCAACAGACATAGCATGTGCACATGCATGAGCCATGCACGTATCTTCTAGCTGGCTGATGGCGAGAAGGTTGCCACCCGAAGACGACGCCGACGATGCTTGTCAGCATACCGATCTACTTCATCGTGCTCGGTGTCGCCGAAGATGGAGACACGCAGCTCCCCACCTTCTGCTTGTTGTCCACTCCACCTCACTGCACACTTTGAAGATGAAGATGTAGAGCACGGCGCCCGGACGCGAAGCAAAGGCCGGGGTCCCACACCATGATGCCACGAGGAAGATGGCCTCCTACCCCCGTGTCGCTGCTACCCGCGCCACACTCATTCGGAGGTCGGAGCCAAGCAAGTTGGCGCCGCCCGAGGACAAGGCGCGGCTGCAGGGCGACGCGACTTCATCAACAATACCGCTCCTCTACGATCTCGTGAGACGATGCCTTGACTACGCCGACTGCCGTGGACTCGGCGTCTGGCCGGGACGAGGTGTCGACCACTCAGGTCATGCTGGCGCGAGCAACGCAACGGTCATACACCGACGCCGGTCTCCATCGACAATTACTCCCGCAGGGTGTAGACCCTTGTACACCCTGAGAAGCTACTGGTCGTCGAGAAGTCCGAGACGAGCGTGATCCATGCTACCCCAACAACAACTCCTCCAACACCGCCAAGACCGACGAGGCACAATGGCGAGGGCGAGCGTGGCCATCGCAAAGGCTACGCTACACGCGGCGCGTGTACCGACGAGGACACGGGCTCTGCCGCCGCCCACACACACACATCACCATCATCATGCATGGAGAACGCGAAGCGAAGACGACGAAGACGACCACACAACTCAATCGGAGGTATCTCGCGGAGCAACCCGTGGGAGTAATTAACCGGGAGTCTTCCGAGGCCCCGGGAACCAGGAGATCACACAATCGCCACAGCCAGCTTGGCCGTGCTAGTAGGCCACGGAGCGCACCTTTTTTTATGGGATATTGTAATTTTATTTCTCCAATGAGATTAATGAAATACATGTTCCCGTATCTCTTTTTTTTATGTAATACGGTACACTGGCACGCCCGCATACGCAGTTTTCTTGCCCCGGCGTCTGAGAGAAACACACTCCCTTCTTCCCTTCTCCCCGGAGTTTTAGATGTTTTTCTCGTGTCAAACAAGACCATTCAAAGCTTCGTCTCTAGCAGAGTCGCAAAAAAGTGTGTTCGCACGCGAACACGTCACCGTGTACCCTTGAATCTGGGGGTGATACCCCGCAACTCACGTCGAAGGAGACCCGACCGGCAGCGCGATACGCAGGACAGCCGCCGGATGCTTTTGTAGACCCGAAACCCCACACGCCCGGGAGGGACTCCGTCAGGGCGCGCTGCAGCTATGGGCTGCCCTAGGTCGACCTGATCGCCCCTAGGGCCTCGAGGTCCGCCGCCCTGCAATAAGAAGAACAAACGAAGAACGAGGAAGAAGAAGAACAAAGGGAGGAGATAAAAGTAAAGGTAAAAAGTAGTAGATGATTTGATCGATTGTGTGTTGTTCAATCGGCCGTCACCCCTTAGGTATATAAGAGGTGGTTGGACTTCCTGTGCAAGGAAAAGGCTTCAATTCACGTCCAAAATCCTAGTCCAATTAGGATTTGTTTGGTCCGAACTTTCCAAAATTGTTTGGTAAAATCTGGTTGTATCTTGCAGGTCATTTTTTGGGTAGTAAACGACCTCAGATCAAAATCATGTTAGAAGCAAATTTAACCATTTTCGATGAGACAAACAACTTTCATGTTGAACGTTTTTCAATCAGGAGCAATCTTGAAGGCCTAACCGCTCGCACAAAACAAACTATTATTCGCGCTACCCATCAGACACCATGTCTGATGGGGCGCACCACTTCTGGCTTGCGACAGGCCGCATTCAGATGGCTCTAAGCTTTTTGTACAAACTCGGATTGGGACGAGTTTTATATCAAAAACGACTATTTCGATGAGACGAAGACAATTCGTGTAGTTTTTCTCATTTCAGGCTTCCCTTGAGGTGTAATCGGCCGAATAGTGTTCTGGATACAAAATCTCAGTACTTCGAACATATATTCGGCATTAGAGATGAGATTGGATGGCTATGGTCCAAATATCAAAGTTTCTCCTTTTGACGATACAGATTTTCTCACTTTGAGCACTTTTTCATTTGAGGCCTTCTTAATTATGTTTTTGACCATGCCAAAATCTAGTGTCAACATTGATATGCATTTCTTCTAGACATCAATGTGGACCTTACTAGCGGCTGCCAACTCGCATTGTTCGGATGTCATCATGCATCGCTTGCGGATGTTTTCATGGACACCATAGTTTTCACTCCCATTGCAACGCATGGGCATATGTGCTAGTAATATATAAGACATATTGATCAAATAAGAGTGGAGAATTAGCTACAGTGTTACAAGCTCGTGGACATGGTAATACACGAAATTTCACAAAGCAAAGTAATGAAAATAAAACCATCCTAAAAGATGACTACATCTACATCATGGTTATTTATCGACCCTTCTCTCAAAGCTGCAGCTGGCAGAGTAGAGTCAATCAGCTTGAATGAAAATTGAGTTTTGCTTTGGTACACCCCCTAAAAGTTTGCATGAATCTTAAGTGTTTTTAAGGAAATAGCATCATGACTAGCTTTATTGATTAGAAATAATGTTTAAAAACGTCATCAGCATGGAGAAAAAGTATTTATTATCCTTTTTGATTGAAGGGGTTCCTTCCAATCTTTACCTTTAGTCTGCATCAAAATCCGTAAACTTTTCTAGGCCGGATGTACCGAAGCAAAGTTACATGACTTTTCTAGGAGTATGATAAAACCAGCTTTTCAATTGGTGCAGGTTACATGACTTTTAGCTTGTTTGACAACCTTAGCACACTTCCATAGTACATTGTCGTTCGAACCAGCTTTCAAATTGGTGCAGGTTGCGTGACTTTTAGCTCGACCTGGGCATAATTCACTCATGGACTTGCATTTTTGTTTATTGGGAACCAGTAGTGTTATGAAAGATTGTATAGCCATTTGTGTTCAAAGATATCCGTGCTTCTTGGACGATTAGGGTAGGCCGTGGTCCTGGTGGGGGACGAGGCCACCATGGAGGAAGAAGAGGGGGACGCTTGGGCAATCGTGATGCTGGAAAGGAGTCCTTTGGGGACGATCATGGGAAAGAGGATGAAGAGCAGGAGGAAACTGCAGCTGCTATGATGATGGATGTGAAGGAAATATGCCCTAGAGGCAATAATAAAGTTGTTATTTTATATTTCTTATTTCATGATAAATGTTTATTATTCATGCCAGAATGGTATTAACCAGAAACTTGATACATGTGTGGATACGTAGACAAAACACCGTGTCCCTAGTAAGCCTCTACTAGACTAGCTCGTTAATGAAAGATGGTTAAGTTTCCTAACCATAGACATGTGTTGTCATTTGATGAACGGGATCACATCATTAGGAGAATGATGTGATGGACAAGACCCATTTGTTAGCTTAGCATTATGATCGTTCAGTTTTATTGCTATTGCTTTCTTCATGCCAAGTACATATTCCTCCGACTATGAGATTATGCAACTCCCGGATACCGGAGGAATGTCTTGTGGGCTATCAAATGTCACAACGTGACTAGGTGATTATAAAGATCTTCTACAAGTATCTCCGAAGGTGTTTGTTGGGTTGGCATAGATCAAGATTAGGATTTATCACTCCGAGTATCGGAGAGGTATCTCTGGGCCCTCTCGGTAATACACATCATAAGAAGCCTTGCAAGCAAAGTAACTGATGTGTTAGTTGCAGGATGATGTATTACGGAATGAGTAAAGAGACTTGCCGGTAACAAGATTGAACTAGGTATGAAGATACCGACGATCGAATCTCGGGCAAGTAACATACCGATGACAAAGGGAATAACGTATGTTGCCATAATGGTTCGACCGATAAAGATCTTCATAGAATATGTGGGAGCCAATATGTGCATCCAGGTTCCGCTATTGGTTACTGACTGGAGAGGTGTCTCGGTCATGTCTACATAGTTCTCGAACCCGTAGGGTCCGCACGCTTAATGTTCGATGATGATATTGTATTATATGAGTTATGTGATTTGGTGACCGAATGTTGTTCGGAGTCCCCGATGAGATCACAGACATGACGAAGAGTCTCGAACTGGTTGAGAGGTAAAGATTGATATATAGGACGTTGGTATTCGGACACCAGAAGTGTTTCGAGAAGCACCGGGTACTTATCGGGTCACCGGAAGGGGGTCCGGACACCCCCGTCAAAAGATATGGGCCTTATGGGCCAAGAGGGGAAACGCAGCAGCCACAAAGGGGCTGGTGTGCCCCCCATATGGGCTGGCCAAATTGGAGAAGGAAATGGGAAGGAGGAAAGGAAAAAGGGAATAGGATTCCCCCTTCCCCTCTTCCCTTCCTTCATCGAATAGGGATAGGAGAGGGGGGTTGGCAGAATTGGGAGAGGACCCCAAGTAGGATTCCTCCTAATTGGGGCGCCCCCTTGGCTGCCTCTACTCCCATCCAACCTATATAAATGTGGGGAGTGGGGCGCCTACAATACAGAATATCAACTGTTAGCCGTGTGCGGCGCCCCCTCCACAGTTTACACCCCCGGTCATATTCTCACGGTGCTTAGGCAAAGCCCTACGCACATCACATCACCATCACCGTCACCATGCCGTCGTGCTGATGGAACTTGTTTACTTCCTCGACACCTTGCTGGATCAAGAGGGCGAGGGACGTCATCGAGCTGAACGTGTGCAGAACTCAGAGGTGTCGTGCGTTCGGTACTTGATCGGTCGAAGCTAGAATAACTTCGACTACATCAACCGCATTGTCAAATGCTTCTGCTTTCCATCTACGAGAGTACATAGACACACTCTCCCCCTCTTGTTGCTATGCATCTCCTAGATAGATCTTGCGTGAGCATAGGAATTTTTTTGAAATTGCATGCTACGTTCCCCAACAGTGGCATCCGGGCCAGGTCTGTGCGTAGATGATATGCACGAGTAGAACACAAAGAGATGTGGGCGGTGATCGTCATACTGCTCACCACCAATGTCTTATTTTGATTTGGCGGTATTGTTGGATGAAGCGGCTCGGACCAACCTTACATGACCACGTTCATGAGACCGGTTCCACCAACAGACATGCAACTAATTTTGCGTAAAGCTGGCTGGCGGGTGTCTATTTCTCCTACTTTAGTTGAATCAAATTTGACTACGGACGGTCCTTGTTGAAGGTTAAACAACAAACTTGATAAATCACCGTTGTGGTTTTTGTGTCGTAGGTAAGAACGGTTCTTGCTAGAAGCCCGTAGCAGCCACATAAAACTTGCAACAACAAAGTAGAGGACGTCTAACTTGTTTTTGCAGGGCATGCTTGTGATGTGATATGGTCAAGACATGATGTGATATACGTTATTGTATGAGATGATCATGTTTTGTAAAAGTTATTGGCAACTGACAGGAGCCTTATGGTTGTCTCTTTATTGTATGGAATGCAAATGCCATGTAATTGCTTTACTTTATCACTATGCGGTAGCGATAGTTGTAGAAGAAATAGTTGGTGAGACGACCATGACGCAACGATGGAGATCAAGGTGTCGAGCCGGTAACAATGGAGATCATGATGATGCTTTGGAGATGGAGATCAAAAGCACAAGATGATGATGGCCATATCATGTCACATATTTTGATTGCATGTGATGTTTATCTTTATGCATCTTATTTTGCTTAGTACGGCAGTAGCATTATAATATGATCCCTTAACTAAAATTTCAAGGTATAAGTGTTCTCCCTGAGTATGCACCATTGCGACAGTTCTTCGTGCTGAGACACCACGTGATGATCGGGTGTGATAGGCTCTACGTTCAGATACAATAGTGTATGACAATTTTTCACATGCGGAATACTCGGGTTAAACTTGACGAGCCTAGCATGTAAAGACATGGCCTCAGAACACTAGAGATCGAAAGGTCGAACAAGAATCATATAGTAGATATGATCAACATAGAGATGTTCACCATTGATGACTACTCCATCTCACGTGATGATCGGACATGGTTTAATTGATTTGGATCACGTATCATTTAGATGACTTGAGGGATGGCTATCTAAGTGGGAGTTCTTAAGTAATTTGATTTATTGAACTTTAATTTATCATGAACTTAATCCTGATATTATTTGCAAATTATGGTGTAGATCAATAGCTCGCGTTGTAGCTCCCCTATGTTTTTTGATATGTTCCTAGAGAAAACTAAGTGGAAAGATGATAGTAGCAATGATGCGGACTGGGTCTGTGATCTGAGGATTATCCTCGTTGCTGCATAGAAGAATTATGTCCTTGATGCACCACTAGGTGACAGAACTATTGCAGGAGCAGATGCAGACATTATGAACATTTGACCAGCTCGGTATGATGACTACTTGATAGTTTAGTGCACCATGCTTTACGGCTTAGAACCGGGACTTCAAAACCATTTTGAAACACCACGGAGCATATGAGATGTCTGTCATGCCCAATATGTGACCCTATCCTAAAGGAACTGGAAGGTCCCACCAAGGATAGGAGCGCATATTGGAGACGCTTTTGCAAGGTGGATATCATTACATCGTACCATTACATAATATTTGGGGATACATACAAAAGGCTTACAATGCCACATGAATACAACAACCTCATACACAAGAGCAACATCCGACTACGGATGAAACACAAATAGAAACTCAAACGACATCCACCCTGCTAGCCCAGGCTGCCGGCCAGGAACTTATCCCCTGAACGACGAAGCAGAAGAAGAACTCAAAACAAGCAAGCATCGCTCTCACGTCATGATCATCGCATTACCTGTACCTGCAACTGTTGTTGTAGTAATCTATGAGCCACGAGGACTTAGAAATCCCATTACCATGGGTATCAAGACTAGCAAAGCTTAATGGGTAAGGAATGGATAATGGTGAGGTTGCAGCAAGCGACTAAGCATGTATGGTGGCTAACTTACGAATACAAGAATAAGATGAGAAGCTATGCAAACGGTCGCAAACTAGTAATGATCAAGAAGTGATTCTGAACTACTTACGTTCAAACATAACACCATCGTGTTCTCTTCTCGACCCACTCGAAAAGAGACCATCATGGTTACACACACGGTTGGGTATTTTAATTTGAGTCTGGTGTCAAGTTTTCTACAATCAGATATTAACAAATTCCCATCTGCCACATAACCGCGGGCATGGGTCTCGAAAGTTTAAACCCTGCAGGGGTGTCCCAACTTAGCCCATTATAAGCTCACGATCCATGGAGACAATCCTCCATCACAGGACATCTGATCAGACTCGGGATCCCGGTGCACAAGACATTTCGACAATGGTAAAACAAAAATAGCAAGACCGCCCGAATGTGCCGACAAATCCCGATAGGAGCTGCACATATCTCATTCTCAGGGCACACCGGATGAGACATCCTACGAGTAAAACCAACCTTCAAGTTTCCCTGAGGTGGCCCCGTAGTCTACTCGGTTCGGACCAATACTCAGTGGAGCACTGGCCTGGGGGGGTTAAATAAAGATGACCCTCGGGTTTATAACTCCCAAGGGAAAGGTTTAGGTTGTTAGGCAAATGGAAAACCAACGTTCGGCCTTGCTGGAGGAGTTTTATTCAAAGCAAACTGTCAAGAGGGTCCCATACCCCTCACCGTGTTAGGGACACAAAATTAAGGAACATAACACCGGTATGACGGAAACTAGGGCGGAAACAGTGGAACAAAACACCAGGCATAAGGCCGAGCCTTCCACCCTTTACCAAGTATATAGATGCATTAATTAAATAAGAGATATTATGATATCCCAAGATAATCATGTTCCAACATGGAGCAATCTTCAACTTCACCTGCAACTAACAACGCTATAAGAGGGGCTGCGCAAAGCGGTAACATAGCCAAACAACGGTTTGCTAGGAAGGGTGAAAAAGGTTAGAGGCTGACATGGCAATTTGGGAGGCTTGATAAACAAGTGGTAGGAAGCGCGACATAGCGATAGCATCAAAACAACTAGCATAGCAATGATAGTAGTGAGATCCAGGGTAACGATCATCTTGTCTGAAATCCCGCTAGGAAGAAGAATGAATCCATGAAGAAGACGAACGGGCGAAGACAAACCAAACGTAGACGAACAAATCCTCACAATCGCAACGAAACAGGAACTATCGAGAAGAAGCACAACTGGAAAGAAGCAAACAACACGGTAAACACACAACACATAAACATGACATGATGCTCAACCAAGTATGATGCAGGACAAAGGCTATATGATGCTACTCACGGCAAGAGATGATGCATATAAGAACAACACATTAAAGCAAGTTTAAATGAGGCCGGAACAACATATATCAAATCCGGTAAGTCCGCATATGCAAATTTCGAAATTGGTTCAGATCTAAATAAAACTTATGTTCAAGTAGTTAAACAGAAATTTAAGATGCACCATGATGATCTACACGAAATTCTAGTCAAGTTATATATAAAGTTCATTTAATTCGGAGTTACGGCCTAGAAGATATGAGCAACACAAGTTAAACATGGCATTGATGCAAAATGTATTCAAACACCAAGCAAACACAATCAAAACAAGGATTCAACATGATAATATGAAACTACATACAACTCTAAGCAAGTTTCATACAGAGCATGCTCAAAACGGAGCAACAATACAACACATACACTCCAAGCAAGATATAACAACAATCTGCCCAAAACAGCAAGTAGGCACTTTGCAATCATCAAAACTACAAGCTACAGGAAACATAGGAGCACAAACATGACATGCACTTCAAGTAAAGATAACAAACTTCAAATTTAATTAAGCTTCATGTTCATAGGCAGCAATATTAAACCATGATGATCAATGCAAAATGCAACTTTGTAACTCAGGAGCATATGCATGAGCAGAGTTAATATGATGGCATGTTGGAAGCATGAAACAAAGATGCTACAGCAACTATACATAGCAACCAAGAGCATGGCATCAAATAACACATAATAAAGAGCAAATAACATCGAGACATCATATGCATATGGCTCATGTATTAGTGGGAACCAACAAGACAAGATTGAATTGTTAAAACAGTTTCAGCAAGTGCAAGACAACAACATTATGATAGTATCTTTGCAAGCATGAAACAGAGGCATATGATATCCAAAATTATCAATCATGGCATGTGAAAAGATTAATCATAGCATACTTCACATCATGTAATTGGAGCATCTCCAAAGGAGGCATAAAATAATTACTATCAAGCTCATAACATGGCATCGTGAAGTTAATAGAAAACTAAAACATTATATAGGTATGTTTATTGTAACGAAAACATATGCTACAGGACATATATAGGGAATCAAAAGGCATGGCATGATAGAACATAACATGGACAACAAAAAATGTCAACTAAGCATCTCCAGATTATGCATGTTTTAATTGGTACCATCAAGCAAACATGGCATCATGACGTAACAGATTCAGCATTGACAGAACATTAACAACAAGTAGCCCATTTCACAAGCTTGTTGCACTCACTACTGGGCATTCCAAAATACACGGATTGCACCACGGCAAATATGGCATGATTATGCTCCTAAACCATGTAGACATGATGCTCAAAAGGAAATCACACCAAAAGATATAAAAATGACAAATAGGCAAGTTACAACAGTTTTCAGCAGTTAATAGCAACATGCACTTTTGCAACAGAGATTAAGATACGTATATGCACCCTAACATGAATGCAAAGCACACCAGCATTTATATCATGAAGAGCAGAACATGTGCATATCAAGATCATCATCATAGGTTCAATAGATACAAAGTTACACCACTCACAAGATGCATAAATGATGTTAACAAGCAGCAGTTTTATATCACTTGGCAGTTTTGCAACTAATATTAAGGCATAAAGATTAGCAGTAACATGAATGCAAACTACTCCATCATCTAGATCATCAAGAGATGAACATTTTGACATATTGTGCATGCAAAACGGAGCCACATGCACAAAGTTACCACCATTCAAACATGCACACATAATGCAAAAAATCACAACCGAATTTCAAAAAAAATAGAGGCTCACTTTGGGCCAAACGGACCGGATCTGGAGCTGGGCTTGCTTTGGCGCTGCTGGGCCTTTGGGAGGCCGTGGCCCACATGGCCGGCGTTGGGCATCATCGTCCTCCCCGATCCCACTGGATCGAGGGCAGGCAGGGGGCGGCGACGCTGGGACCATGGCGGCGGTGAAGGAAATATGCCCTAGAGACAATAATAAAGTTATTATTTATTTCCTTATTTCATGATAAATGTTTATTATTCATGCTAGAATTGTATTAACCAGAAACATAATACATGTGTGAATACATAGACAAACATAGTGTCACTAGTATGCCTCTACTTGGCTAGCTTGTTGATCAAAGATGGTTAAGGTTTCCTAATCATTGACATGAGTTGTCATTTGATAAACGGGATCACATCATTAGGAGAATGATGTGATTGAATTGACCCATTCCGTTAGCTTAGCACTTGATCGTTTTAGTTTTCTGTTATTGCTTTCTTCATGACTTATACATGTTCCTATGACTATGAGATTATGCAACTCCTGATTACCGGAGGAACACTTTGTGTGCTACCAAACGTCACAACGTAATTGGGTGATTATAAAGGTGCTCTATAGGTGTCTCCGATTGTACTTGTTGAGTTGGCATAGATCGAGATTACGATTTGTCACTCCAATTGTCGGAGAGGTATCTCTGGGCCCTCTCGGTAATGCACATCACTATAAGCCTTGCAGGCAATGTGACTAATGAGTTATTTGCGGGATGAAGCATTACAGAACGAGTAAAGAGACTTGCCGGTAACGAGATTGAGCTAGGTATTGAGATACCGACGATCGAATCTCGGGCAAGTAACATAACGATGACAAAGGGAACAACGTATGTTTTATGCGATTTGACCGATAAAGATCTTCGTAGAATATGTAGGAGCCAATATGAGCATCCAGTTCGGCTATTGGTTATTGACCGGAGACGTGTCTTGGTCATGTCTACATAGTTCTCGAACCCATAGGGCCCGCATGCTTAACGTTCGGTGACGATCGATATTATGAGTTTATGAGTTTTGATGTACCGAAGGTAGTTCAGAGTCCCGGATATGATCCTGGACATGACGAGGAGTCTCGAAATGGTCGAGAGATAAAGATTGATATATTGGATGACTATGTTTGGACTTCGGAAGGGTTCCGGGCAAGTTCGAACATATACCGGAGTACCGGGGGGTTACCGGAAACCCCCGGGGAGTGTAATGGGCCTATTGGGCCTTAGTGGAGAAGAGGAGGGGTGGCCAGGGCAGGCTGCGCGCCCCCTCCCCCTCTAGTTTGAATTCGAAAAGGAGGGGGGGCGCCCCCTTTTCCTTCCCCTCTCTCTCCTCCTTCCCCCTTCTCCTACTCCTACTAGGAAAGGAGGAGTCCTACTCCCGGTGGGAGTAGAACTCCCCCCTTGGCGTGCCCTCCTCCTTGGCCGGACGCCTTCCCCTAGCTCCTTTATATACAAGGGCAGGGGGCACCTCAAGACACACAAGTTGATCATTGATCTTTAGCCGTGTGTGGTGCCCCCTCCACCATAATCCACCTCGGTCATATCATAGCGGTGCTTAGGCGAAGCCCTGCGTTGGTAGCTTCATCAACACCGTCATCACGGCGTCGTGCTGACGGAACTCTCCCTCGAAGCTCTACTGGATCATGAGTTCGTGGGACGTCACCGAGCTGAAGGTGTGTAGATCGCGGAGGTGTCGTACGTTCGGTACTAGGATCGGTCGATCATGAAGACGTACGACTACATGTACCGCGTTGTCATAACGCTTCCAGTTATGGTCTACGAGCGTACGTGGACGACACTCTCCCGTCTTGTTGCTATGCATCACCATGATATTGTGTGTGCGTAGGAATTTTTTTGAAATTACTACGTTCCCTAAGAATGGTATCAGAGCCAGGTTTATGTGTAGATGTTATATACACGAGTAGAACACAAGTGAGTTGTCAGGACCCCGACTCGATGTCACATCGATCTAGCCGGTAACACCTCATATCACTTTGCGGCCTCACGCACGGTATCCCCACGGGTGTCGTCTTACCTTTTCCCGGGACCGTTTGCGCCTTTTGGCTCACGTATATGATAGTGTCGCTAGCATCCATATGATAAGGAGCCCGGGCTGACATGACTAGTTGTAAACCCAAAGTGGCACAGACTTACAGGGACAGGCATCCATGACCCAGCTTCGAATGTGTCGGTCATCAGCAAGTGGGTCCGGGCTGTAGCACTGGGCTAACAGGACTCCGGTAAACCGGGCTGTAGCGGGCTAACAGGACTCCGGTACTCAAAGCGTGACATTTCCCCGAAGGGACAGACATGGGAACGAAGAAGGACACATGCCGGCCAGCCTAAGTGTTCCAGAGCAGTAGCAAGCTACCATGGCTCAGCGGTAACACTAGGAGACATTTCCCGGTAAGAGAGGCTACTAAAGATAAACAACTAGATAGTCAGATCCCACACATACCAAACATTTCAATCATACACACAATATGCCCGATATGTGCAAATACAACGAAGCATCACAACATGACTCTATGACACAAGTACTTTATTTAAGGCTCAGGGAGCCATACATAACATACACAAAGGTACGGGTCTCACGACCCGACATACAAGTCATACAGTCATACAAACCAACAGCGGAAGTAACTTGTCTGAGTACAGACAACTAGCAAAATAAAAGAGGCTTGGAAAGCCTTCTATACTACGTGGTCCTTCACAAGCTCAGGGTCACCACCTGGGTCTTTAGCCTACTCGTTGATGTCAACGTCTACATAGAACCCATCAGAAGGGGTTGCAGCGTCTTCTGTAAAAATGTAGATTATAGCAACATGAGTACAAAGGTACTCAGCAAGACTTACATCAGATCCTACATACATGCATATTATCAAGAAGGGTTGGTGGAGTTATTGCAGCAAGCCAGCTTTGACTCTTGGCTAGGCTATCCTACGATACTCCAACTTAAAATGGTTTTGCGCACACGAGTCCACTACTCACCACTTCAATACACTACCGAGGATCCACCTCCGTCTTCCTACGGAAGAGCCCTCCTCGGCACTCACACTTATCTTGAGGCTTTTAGTAGTTTCCATTTACTTGTCTATGAACTATATAGGCAACCAAGTAGTCCTTTACCGCGGACGCGGCTATTCGAATAGATCATGTTAACCCTGCAGGGGTGTACTTCTTCATACATGTTTCCACCACTTAGCGTCTGCACACGACATGTGCTCGGCAGACTTCAAGCGAAAGCCGACGTGGGTGTAGACCACGACCTACCTAAACACTTAAGCCTCTAGTCCAGGTTTATCGCCTATTCAGGTTCCATCCGCAGGGAGTCCGGCCGAGGTTTCCCATACGGCCCCGAACGATGTGAACAGGGTTCCCGAGATACCTAACGGGTATTCGGTACACCCGGCCACGTACCTACCGCATCACAGCCCACCCCTACGGTCAGCGCTGTCCACGGCCTCCAGTAGGCTACAAACACCAGAAACTACTTGCAACTCCTGAACAGAGAGCTAGGGTGAATAAGAAGTCGAGCGGGGTCATATTTCAGGGCCCAATGCATGGTAGTAGCTGTATCTTAAATCACATATACAGATCTCAGTGCTTAAGGTCGGCTTCAATGAAACAACCCACCATGTACTCCTACATGGCCTCTCATCGATACCTTTACCAAATCGTGTTCACCACACCACTCTCATTACCGACATTAACATTTCACTCTAGCCCATCACCCAGATGAACCAGACCTGACACGACTCTAAGCATAGCAGGCATAGCAAGGTAGGAACAACACATACACATGGCTCAATCAACTCCTACACATGCTAGTGGGTTTCATCTAGTTACTGTGGCAATGACAGGTCATGCAGAGGAAATGGGTTCAACTACCGTAGCACACAGCAGTTTGAAACGCGTTGTCTTAATGCAGTAAAAGAGAGCAGGAGCGAGAATATGGGATTGTATCGATATGATCAAATGGTTGGTTGCTTGCCTGATGGTTCGATGCACTGATACGGTTCTTCGTTAGGGTAATCACGGTACTCCTCGGAGGCAGAACCTGTCGCAAAGGACACCGATACACAACCATCACCAAACAATGTGCAACAATATGATGCATGCATGAAACATGGCAATATGAGTGTGTTGGGCTAATGCAACTAAAACCAGAAGGGTTTGAACAAATTTGAATCATAGATTCAAATTTCAAACTCAAACATGGCCTTTTAAAGTGCTTTTCCTTGTTCTGCTTGAAACATCAATTTAACTTGTTTGATCATGCATGAAAATAGTACAAATGGGTAGATTGGATTTTTCTGATCATTTTTCATATATAATTTGTCCAATTTGGAGTTACAGAATAAAAGTTATGAATTTTTGAAGTTTAAATAATATTCTGGAATTTCCTGATTTAAATTAAATCCAGAAATTATAATTATTGCGCCAGCATGACGTCAGCATGACGTCAGTGGTCAACTGCGGCTGGCTGAAGTCAAACCTGACATGTGGGGCCCACACGTCAGTGACAGGGGGGTTAAACAGGGTTAATTTAATCCTAATTACTAATTAGTGGCGCTGGGGCCCACTAGTCAGTGTCAGGGGGTTAACTAACAGTGGTTAGCACTAATCCTAATTAGCTACAGGGCTGGGCCCACCTGTCAGGGACTCAGGGGGTGTCCTGCCGTGGTCAAAGTGGGTCAAACCCACCGGCGACGTAACGCCGGCGAGGCCCGAGACGGCGGCGCGATGCGGAATCGCGCTATAGGGCACGGGAGAGGCCGTGCTTGGGCTCGTTGGAAAGCTCTTGCTCCCGCGCGTCGAACGGTGGCCGTGGCTGGGCCTGGGGTGGCCGGAGTCGACGGCGGCGAGCTCGGCTGCGGCCGCCGGGGTTCGGTCGTGCACGGGAACAGGGTTGGAGCTCGAAGGCGAGCGAAGCGAGGCGCTAGGGATGCTCTACGGGGTCTTGCGAACTCGTTGGACTCGCCGGGGTGACCAAATGGTCACCGGAGCTGCGTCGACGGCGAGCTCGGCGACGGCGGAGGTTCGGCCGTGGTGGGGAGGAGGCTACGGTGGGGGAACGAGGGGGAGGAGAGGGGGAAACGGTGGCGTAGCTCACCGCGGTTGCAGTGGGCGTCGAAGCGGGCTCGGGGACGCGCTGGAGACGGCGAATCGACGGCGACGGTGGTCGGAGCCCGAGGAGGGGAACGGCGACGTGGCGGCGATGCAGGGCTTCTGGAGGACCGTGGAGCGGTGGGGAGGAAGAGGGGGTCGTGGCGGAGCTTCTGAGCTAGTCGGGGAAGCGAGGGGTGGCCGGAGACGGCTGCTGTGGCGAACGGCGGCGACGGGGGGTGTTCGGCCGTGTGAGAGAGAGAGCGAGGGGAGGAGGGAGAGCCGGGGGAGAGTGAGAGAGAGCAGGGGGAGAGGCGTGGCGTCGTCCAGGGCATCGAGGCGAGGAGGGGAGGGCAGGCAGGCAAGGAGAGAGGTGGCGTGGCGTGGTGGCGCGCGCGCGCGCCGGCCACACTCCCCTCCCTCTGTCGGGACGAAGACGACAGAGGAGGGAGGTGGGCTGGGCCGACTGCTGGCTGGGCCAGCCAGCTGGCTGGGCCGCACAGTGGAGGAGCCCAGGTAAGCTCCTCCTGTTAATTATTTTCTGTTTTCTAATTTCTGACATTTGTTTTGATTTAAATAATATATTAAATCATTTATTTAACTCATGCCAATTTTTGCAGGAGCTATATATATTATTCCAGAGCTCCTTTATAGTTGGCATAATATTTGGACATATATTAATATATATAACTAATATATTTCCAATGCAAATATTTATGCATTAATTCCAAATGCCCAAAATAAATACCTATGAGCTCTTAAAATATTGGTTTGATTTTTATCTCTGTCCAATATTTTCAGAGAGCAACATGAGCATTTTCTTGGACCTTTTTGGAGAAATTTTTATTTGGGTCATTTTCAAAAAGCTTCTGAGGGTTTCACAGATCCCCATTTCAAGTTTCTGATGAAAGAGTAAACATGATGCAACACTCTAATGCATGGCTAACTAGGATGTGACAACTCACCCCCACTCAAAAGAATCTCGTCCCGAGATTTGGGTTCCTCCGGGAAGAAGGCGGGATACTCGAGTCGAAGACGATCCTCCCTTTCCCAAGTTGCTTCATCCTCAGAATGGTGCGACCATTGAACTTTGAGAAACTTGATATTATGACGTCGGGTGGTACGTTCGGCCTGATCGAGGATACGAATGGGGTACTCTCGATATGTAAGATTATCTTGGAGATCAAGCGTTTCGTGGTCCACTCCACGGATAGGATCCGAGAAACAACGCCTGAGTTGAGAAACGTGGAAGACATCGTGGACTCTGGAGAGGTGCGGAGGTAGTTCCAACTGGTAGGCAACTTCTCCTCGTTTGGCGAGAATGCGAAAAGGTCCAATGTAACGAGGAGCCAATTTGCCTTTGATACCGAAACGATGGGTTCCCTTCAGAGGGGTGACCCGAAGATAAGCCTTCTCGTCAACCTCGAAAGTCATAGCCTTATGTTTTCGGTCATATTGACTCTTTTGACGAGATTGGGCTATTTTCAACTTTTCACGAACGATACGAACTTGTTCTTCTGCTTCCTGAATCATATCCGGGCCAAAGAATTGTCTTTCCCCGGTCTCTGACCAGTTAAGGGGTGTTCGACATCGTCGTCCATAGAGAACTTCAAAAGGGGCTTTACCCAAGCTAGATTGATAGCTGTTGTTGTAGGCGAATTCGGCAAATGGAAGGCACTTCTCCCAGTCCATTCCGAATGAGATAACAGAGGCTCGAAGCATGTCTTCTAGAATCTGGTTGACGCGTTCCACTTGACCACTCGACTGAGGGTGGAAAGCGGTGCTAAAGGAGAGACGAGTTCCCATAGCATTTTGGAAACTTTCCCAAAATCGAGAGGTGAAAAGACTTCCTCGATCCGAGTTAATTTCCAAAGGAACACCATGGAGGGACACTATTCGGGAGATGTACAAATCTGCCAGCTGACTAGCGGTTATACTCTCACGAACAGGTAAGAAATGGGCTACTTTGGAAAGACGATCGACCACGACGAAAATAGCATTATTCCCTCTCTTGGTCCTGGGAAAACCGGTAATGAAATCCATACCAATTTTATCCCATTTCCATTCAGGAATAGCTAAGGGTTGAAGGGTGCCAGCAGGCCGTTGGTGCTCTGCTTTTACACGACGACAGACGTCGCAATTTGCAATATACTGAGCAATTTCTCTCTTCATCTTAGTCCACCAGAACCTCTGGCGTAGGTCCTGATACATTTTAGTGCTACCGGGATGAATGGTGAGAGGAGATTCATGAGCTTCCTTAAGGATTAATCGCCTTAGGTTGCGCACTTTGGGAACCACTAGTCGATTCCCGAAGTATACGACTCCTTGATCATTAATGGAGAAACAATTCGCAATTCCTTTCTGAATGTTCCTCTTGATGCGGGAGATTCCCGGATCTACCTTCTGTGCTTTGATAATTTGATCCGTAAGTGTAGGTTTTGCCACCAAGGTGGAAAGAAAACCTTGAGGTACAATGTGAAGGTTAAGTTTCCGAAATTCCTCATGGAGAAGCGGTTGACTTTGTTGTAACATCAGGTTGTTACAATAAGATTTACGACTTAGCGCATCAGCCATGACGTTGGCTTTCCCTGGGGTGTAGGTTATTCCTAAGTCGAAGTCTGTGATCAATTCAACCCAACGTCTCTGCCTGAGATTCAAATCCGGTTGGGTGAAAATGTACTTCAGACTTTGGTGATCAGTGAATATTTCGCAACGATTACCGAGGAGGTAATGTCGCCAGGTCTTAAGTGCATAGACTACGGCTGCAAGCTCTAGATCATGAGTAGGATAATTCTCCTCATGTGGGTGCAATTGCCGTGAAGCGTAAGCAATTACGTGTCGATCTTGCATAAGAATGCAATCTAGTCCTTGTCGCGAGGCGTCGCAGTAGATAGCAAAGTCCTTGGAAAAGTCTGGCGGTACCAGTACGGGAGCAGAGGTCAGGCGTCTTTTCAGTTCCTGAAAACTGTGCTCACATTGTGGAGTCCACTCGAACTTCTTATCTTTCTTGAGGAGTTCGGTTAGAGGTTTAGCAACTTTGGAGAAGTTCTCGACGAAGCGACGACAATAACTCGCTAAGCCCAGAAAACTCCGAACTTGCTTGACCGATTCAGATGGAGTCCAATTAAGGACGGCTTGAACTCGCTCAGGGTTAACAGCAATACCTTTACCAGATATTACATGACCCAGATAGGTCACTTCTGACAACCAGAATTCACATTTAGAAAATTTGGCATAAAGGCGATGCTCTCGAAGTTTCTTCAACACTAGCCTTAGATGTTCGGCATGTTCTTCCTCGTTCTTGGAGTAGATGAGTATATCATCGAGGTAAACAACGACGAATTTATCCAAATACTCCATGAAGATTGAGTTCATTAACCGAGAAAAGGTGGCTGGAGCGTTGGTTAAACCGAAGGACATGATGGTGTACTCGTATTGGCCATAACGAGTAACAAAGGCCGTTTTAGGAATGTCCCCGTTTCTGATTTTGATTTGATGGTAGCCCAACCTCAAATCCATCTTGGAGAAGACTGAGGATCCAGCGAGCTGATCATACAGATCGTTGATCCTGGGAAGTGGATATTTGTTCTTGATTGTGACCAAATTGACAGGTCGGTAATCTGCAACCATCCGGTCCGTACCATCCTTCTTCTTACCGAATAGGACGGGGCAAGCCCACGGAGATGAGCTAGGTCGGATGAAACCCTTTTTCAAGGACTCATCAAGTTGTTTCTTAAGCTCGGCTAGTTCTAGGGGTGCCATCTTATAAGGTCTTCTAGCAATCGGAACGGTTCCTGGAATGAGGTCTATTACGAACTCAACATCCCTGTCAGGTGGAACACCTGGCAATTCCTCTGGAAAGACATCCGGGAAGTCACGGACTACCGGAATGTCCTCAAGGTCTGGCAAAGGGCTGGCGTTAAGCGAATATAATTGTCGCTTGGCTATTCGGGTCAAGACATTGACTATCTTCCCCGAAGGATGGGTGAGTTGAACAGTCCTAGAGAAGCAATCAATTTTGGCTTGATGAGCTGACATCCAGTCCATACCCAAAATGATATTAATATCTGAAGATTTAAGGGCTATCAAAGACGCGAGGAAAACAAGTCTATCGACTTGGATTTCATTTCCAAAACTTACCCTAGAGGTCTGCCATCTAGACCCGGGAGTAGAAATTTCCATAGTGGATGGCATGTCACAGAATGCAACGTTATGCAAACGAGCATAGTTCTCGGATATAAATGAATGAGAGGCTCCTGTATCGAAAAGAACAGATGCCGGGTGGCAATTAACAAGAAGCGTACCGAGAACGACGTTGGGATCCTCTTGAGCTTCTTCGGCAGAGATACAGTTGACATGGCCACGTGTAGCGGTGACCGGCTTGGCGTGGAACACTTTCCCTGTCGGCTTGCCACGGCCAACAGCTTTAGCAGATTGATTGGGGTTGGTCTGGGGACACTCACGCATATAGTGACCAGATTCCCCACACTTGAAACAGGTCACGGAACTGGTACGTGGAGGAGCATTATTGATTGGACCCCCATAGGGCTTGGCTGGAGCAGACTGTTGAACGGGGCGAGGCGCCTGGAAAGATGGCCTCGGTGTGAACCTGGGTGGCAGGGCGGTGTTGGGTACCCACACGCGGCGCTTCTGAGGACCAGCACCGGATGAGGAACCCATGTCGCGGCCATGCTTGCAGGTTGTGTCATAGTCAGTCTGACCAGTTTCAGCACTGATGGCTTTGTTGACAAGTTTCTGAAAAGATGTGCACTCATGCAGACGGAGATCGCGGCGAAGCTCGGGACTAAGGCCCTTACGGAACCTTGCTTGCTTCTTGGTGTCAGTAGAAACTTCCTCAGTTGCATATCGGGCGAGATTACCAAACTCCCTGCTATAGGCATCCACAGAAAGTCGACCTTGGGTGAAACTGCAAAATTCTTCACGTTTACGGTCCATGAGACCCTCCGGAATGTGATGTTCATGGAAAGCCTCGCTGAACTCAGCCCAAGTAGTGACATGGCCCGCTGGGCGCATAGCTCCATAATTCTCCCACCATAGACTGGCGGGGCCTTCAAGATGATATGCAGCAAAGGTGACCTTGTCAGCCTCCGCTACCAGCGCGGAACGCAGTTTGTGAGAGATACTGCGAAGCCAGTCATCAGCGTCGAGAGGCTCGATGGAGTGGTGGAACGTGGGTGGATGCAATTTGATAAAATCACTGAGTGACACCACATTAGCCCTCTGATGGTGTGCTGTATTCTGTTCAATACGCTCCAACAAACGGTTGGTCTCCCGCTTGTTTCTCTCAGCTTCCATCATAACCTCGGCTAGTGAAGGAGGATGAGGCAGATTTGCATCCCTGGCTTCACTGCCTTCGGCCTGCTCTTGGGAAGCAGGGTTAGCGCGCGTGTTGACCATCCTAGGTAACAAGACAATGATTTAGTCAGGATGATAAAATTCCGACATAGGATATAAAATGTAAGGTATAACTCGAAATGCAAGATGATCATCCGTATGACATGGTAAATACAGAAACTGCTTCTTTATTCCATCGTCATACACACCATACAGGGTTTAGTACAAGACCAAACAAAGTACTATTACGGTGAAAGAGGATTACATCTTATCGGAGGCATCCCAAGCTCCTATACATTATTTTTCTACACCTCCGGAAAGAGTACAAACTAGGTCATATCCCACGAGTCACGCAGGACGATAGACGACACAGCTAGTGCGAACTAGTGATACTACCGCTAACTCAGACCGATCCGTAGTAGTCCTCGTAGAAGTCACCTCCATAGCCTGGAAGCTCAACATGATCATCTGGAAACAGACGGTCTCGCGGAGCTTGTGGACCATAGGGGCTAGGATGAGGCCTTGGACCAACAAACGGTGGCCTACGGGGACCGCGAGGTGGGGTGATGCCTCCTACATCACGCCAAACCATCACGTCCGGCAGAGCAGATCTCACAGGATAGAGATCGCGCATATCCGAATATCCAGCTTGCACCGCCGGTGCGAACCGAGTCAAAGTGGCCCAGTGGTCAGCACGGGTATTGAAGAGCTCTAACCTCAAGGCCCGATTTTCACGGTCCTTACCCTCGAGCATCTCAGCAGTGGTGCGAGTCCGTGAATCCTCCTGAGTGGGGTCAGCATAGATAGCCTGGAGATACCCTTGTGCTCCCGGAAGTGATCCTGACATATACCGGAAATCAGAGTCCCGAAATAAACCAGATCTGACTCGCATAATGGTCATCATAGAGTAGGCGGCGTCCTGCACAGCCATCTCAATAGTAACCCCGAGTCCATAGGAGCAGTGAAGAGGCTCGGTGGATCCAGGATAAGATGGAAATATCCTGACAGTGCAGAGATACTGGCTTTGATTGAAGTCCCGGAATTGCTCTTCGACCGTGTACTCAGGATACCAGCGGTATCCAGCCTCAGTCATTACCCTGACCAACTTAGCAGTATGGCCGGGTACATCTAGGCATCGAGTCAGGCGAACCACTTGATTGAGGTCGCGAGTGGCCATCTGAAAGCACAATCATAATGCAAAGGCATTAGAACTTCTAGCAAAATTTCGGCAGCATAACAGCTGTAAATGCTCAAAAAGGATTTTGAGACATTTGACAAAGGATTTCGTACATACTCAACATCATCATATCAAAGTTCTGAAACCATTCTAACAACATAAGGTGGTAGTAGAACTGAACTAGGCTTGTAACCATCAAACTTATAAGGTACTACTGATTAGTAACTCGTGATCCTGATAGAGAGAACAGATCCTAATTCCTTAACCCCGGTGGAAGAATGGACTGACTCAGATCAGAAAGTCATAAGGTATAAGGAGTAAAAAAGAGCCTTACGTTCCAACCCACAAACAATTCCCCTACATATAACTAAAGAATTTCTAGACTCAACATCGACCAGTTTGGCTTGGAGAACCTACAGGCAGTCCGGCTCTGATGCCAACGCTGTCAGGACCCCGACTCGATGTCACATCGATCTAGCCGGTAACACCTCATATCACTTTGCGGCCTCACGCACGGTATCCCCACGGGTGTCGTCTTACCTTTTCCCGGGACCGTTTGCGCCTTTTGGCTCACGTATATGATAGTGTCGCTAGCATCCATATGATAAGGAGCCCGGGCTGACATGACTAGTCGTAAACCCAAAGTGGCACAGACTTATAGGGACAGGCATCCATGACCCAGCTTCGAACGTGTCGGTCATCAGCAAGTGGGTCCGGGCTGTAGCACTGGGCTAACAGGACTCCGGTAAACCGGGCTGTAGCGGGCTAACAGGACTCCGGTACTCAAAGCGTGACATTTCCCCGAAGGGACAGACACGGGAACGAAGAAGGACACATGCCGGCCAGCCTAAGTGTTCCAGAGCAGTAGCAAGCTACCATGGCTCAGCGGTAACACTAGGAGACATTTCCCGGTAAGAGAGGCTACTAAAGATAAACAACTAGATAGTCAGATCCCACACATACCAAGCATTTCAATCATACACACAATATGCCCGATATGTGCAAATACAACGAAGCATCACAACATGACTCTATGACACAAGTACTTTATTTAAGGCTCAGGGAGCCATACATAACATACACAAAGGTACGGGTCTCACGACCCGACATACAAGTCATACAGTCATACAAACCAACAGCGGAAGTAACTTGTCTGAGTACAGACAACTAGCAAAATAAAAGAGGCTTGGAAAGCCTTCTATACTACGTGGTCCTTCACAAGCTCAGGGTCACCACCCGGGTCTTTAGCCTACTCGTTGATGTCAACGTCTACATAGAACCCATCAGAAGGGGTTGCAGCGTCTTCTGTAAAAATGTAGATTATAGCAACATGAGTACAAAGGTACTCAGCAAGACTTACATCAGATCCTACATACATGCATATTATCAAGAAGGGTTGGTGGAGTTATTGCAGCAAGCCAGCTTTGACTCTTGGCTAGGCTATCCTACGATACTCCAACTTGAAATGGTTTTGCGCACACGAGTCCACTACTCACCACTTCAATACACTACCGAGGATCCACCTCCGTCTTCCTACGGAAGAGCCATCCTCGGCACTCACACTTATCTTGAGGGTTTTAGTAGTTTCCATTTACTTGTCTATGAACTGTATAGGCAACCAAGTAGTCCTTTACCGCGGACGCGGCTATTCGAATAGATCATGTTAACCCTGCAGGGGTGTACTTCTTCATACATGTTTCCACCACTTAGCATCTGCACACGACATGTGCTCGGCAGACTTCAAGCGAAAGCCGACGTGGGTGTAGACCACGACCTACCTAAACACTTAAGCCTCTAGTCCAGGTTTATCGCCTATTCAGGTTCCATCCGCAGGGAGTCCGGCCGAGGTTTCCCATACGGCCCCGAACGATGTGAACAGGGTTCCCGAGATACCTAACGGGTATTCGGTACACCCGGCCACGTACCTACCGCATCACAGCCCACCCCTACGGTCAGCGCTGTCCACGGCCTCCAGTAGGCTACAAACACCAGAAACTACTTGCAACTCCTGGACAGAGAGCTAGGGTGAATAAGAAGTCGAGCGGGGTCATATTTCGGGGCCCAATGCATGGTAGTAGCTGTATCTTAAATCACATATACAGATCTCAGTGCTTAAGGTCGGCTTCAATGAAACAACCCACCATGTACTCCTACATGGCCTCTCATCGATACCTTTACCAAATCGTGTTCACCACACCACTCTCATTACCGACATTAACATTTCACTCTAGCCCATCACCCAGATGAACCAGACCTGACACGACTCTAAGCATAGCAGGCATAGCAAGGTAGGAACAACACATACACATGGCTCAATCAACTCCTACACATGCTAGTGGGTTTCATCTAGTTACTGTGGCAATGACAGGTCATGCAGAGGAAATGGGTTCAACTACCGTAGCACACAGCAGTTTGAAACGCGTTGTCTTAATGCAGTAAAAGAGAGCAGGAGCGAGAACATGGGATTGTATCGATATGATCAAATGGTTGGTTGCTTGCCTGATGGTTCGATGCACTGATATGGTTCTTCGTTAGGGTAATCACGGTACTCCTCGGAGGCAGAACCTGTCGCAAAGGACACCGATACACAACCATCACCAAACAATGTGCAACAATATGATGCATGCATGAAACATGGCAATATGAGTGTGTTGGGCTAATGCAACTAAAACCAGAAGGGTTTGAACAAATTTGAATCATAGATTCAAATTTCAAACTCAAACATGGCCTTTTAAAGTGCTTTTCCTTGTTCTGCTTGAAACATCAATTTAACTTGTTTGATCATGCATGAAAATAGTACAGATGGGTAGATTGGATTTTTCTGATCATTTTTCATATATAATTTGTCCAATTTGGAGTTACAGAATAAAAGTTATGAATTTTTGAAGTTTAAATAATATTCTGGAATTTCCTGATTTAAATTAAATCCAGAAATTATAATTATTGCGCCAGCATGACGTCAGCATGACGTCAGTGGTCAACTGCGGCTGGCTAAAGTCAAACCTGACGTGTGGGGCCCACACGTCAGTGACAGGGGGGTTAAACAGGGTTAATTTAATCCTAATTACTAATTAGTGGCGCTGGGGCCCACTAGTCAGTGTCAGGGGGTTAACTAACAGTGGTTAGCGCTAATCCTAATTAGCTACAGGGCTGGGCCCACCTGTCAGGGACTCAGGGGGTGTCCTGCCGTGGTCAAAGTGGGTCAAACCCACCGGCGACGTAACACCGGCGAGGCCCGAGACGGCGGCGCGATGCGGAATCGCGCTATAGGGCACGGGAGAGGCCGTGCTTGGGCTCGTTGGAAAGCTCTTGCTCCCGTGCGTCGAACGGTGGCCGTGGCTGGGCCTGGGGTGGCCGGAGTCGACGGCGGCGAGCTCGGCTGCGGCCGCCGGGGTTCGGTCGTGCACGGGAACAGGGTTGGAGCTCGAAGGCGAGCGAAGCGAGGCGCTAGGGATGCTCTACGGGGTCTTGCGAACTCGTTGGACTCGCCGGGGTGACCAAATGGTCACCGGAGCTGCGTCGACGGCGAGCTCGGCGACGGCGGAGGTTCGGCCGTGGTGGGGAGGAGGCTACGGTGGGGGAACGAGGGGGAGGAGAGGGGGAAACGGTGGCGTAGCTCACCGCGGTTGCAGTGGGCGTCGAAGCGGGCTCGGGGACGCGCTGGAGACGGCGAATCGACGGCGACGGTGGTCGGAGCCCGAGGAGGGGAACGGCGACGTGGCGGCGATGCAGGGCTTCTGGAGGACCGTGGAGCGGTGGGGAGGAAGAGGGGGTCGTGGCGGAGCTTCTGAGCTAGTCGGGGAAGCGAGGGGTGGCCGGAGACGGCTGCTGTGGCGAACGGCGGCGACGGGGGGTGTTCGGCCGTGTGAGAGAGAGAGCGAGGGGAGGAGGGAGAGCCGGGGGAGAGTGAGAGAGAGCAGGGGGAGAGGCGTGGCGTCGTCCAGGGCATCGAGGCGAGGAGGGGAGGGCAGGCAGGCAAGGAGAGAGGTGGCGTGGCGCGGTGGCGCGCGCGCGCGCCGGCCACACTCCCCTCCCTCTGTCGGGACGAAGACGACAGAGGAGGGAGGTGGGCTGGGCCGGCTGCTGGCTGGGCCAGCCAGCTGGCTGGGCCAGCCAGCTGGCTGGGCCGCACAGTGGAGGAGCCCAGGTAAGCTCCTCCTGTTAATTATTTTCTGTTTTCTAATTTCTGACATTTGTTTTGATTTAAATAATATATTAAATCATTTATTTAACTTATGCCAATTTTTGCAGGAGCTATATATATTATTCCAGAGCTCCTTTATAGTTGGCATAATATTTGGACATATATTAATATATATAACTAATATATTTCCAATGCAAATATTTATGCATTAATTCCAAATGCCCAAAATAAATACCTATGAGCTCTTAAAATATTGGTTTGATTTTTATCTCTGTCCAATATTTTCAGAGAGCAATATGAGCATTTTCTTGGACCTTTTTGGAGAAATTTTTATTTGGGTCATTTTCAAAAAGCTTCTGAGGGTTTCACAGATCCCCATTTCAAGTTTCTGATGAAAGAGTAAACATGATGCAACACTCTAATGCATGGCTAACTAGGATGTGACATGAGTTGTGGGTGATACAAGTCATACTGCTTACCAGCATGTCATACTTTGATTCGGTGGTATTGTTGGATGAAGCGGCCCGGACCGACTTTACGCGTACGCTTACGCGATACTGGTTCTACCGACGTGCTTTGCACATAGGTGACTGGCGGGTGTCAGTTTCTCCAACTTTAGTTGAATCGAGTGTGGCTACGCCCGATCCTTGTTGAAGGTTAAAACAACACTAACTTCACGAAATATCTCTGTGCTTTTGATGCGTAGCAGCCACGTAAAATTTGCAACAACAAAGTAGAGGACGTCTAACTTGTTTTTGCAGGGCATGTTGTGATGTGATATGCTCAAGACATGATGCTAAATTTTATTGTATGAGATGATCATGTTTTGTAACAAAGTTATCGGCAACTGGCAGGAGCCATATAGTTGTCGCTTTATTGTATGCAATGCAATCGCCCTCTAATTGCTTTACTTTATCACTAAGCGGTAGCAATAGTCGTAGAAGCAATAGTTGGCGAGACGACAATGATGCTACGATGGAGATCAAATTATCGCGCCGGTGATGATGGTGATCATGACGGTGCTTTGGAGATGGAGATCAAAGGCACAAGATGATGATGGCCATATCATATCACTTATATTGATTGCATGTGATGTTTATCTTTTATGCATCTTATTTTGCTTTGATTGATAGTAGCATTATAAGATGGTCTCTCACTAACTTTCAAGGTATAAGTGTTCTCCCTGAGTATGCACCGTTGCCAAAGTTCGTTGTGCCGAGACACCATGTGATGATCGGGTGTGATAAGCTCTACGTTCACATGCAATGGTTGCAAGCCAGTTTTGCACACGCAGAAATACTCGGGTTAAACTTGACGAGCCTAGCATATGCAGATATGGCCTCGGAACACTGAGACCGAAAGGTTGAGCGTGAATCATATGGTAGATATGATTAACATAGTGATGTTTACCATTGAAAACTACTCCATTTCACGTGATGATCAGAACTGGTTTAGTTGATTTGGATCACGTGATCACTTAGATGATTAGAGGGATGTTTGTCAAGTGGGAGTTCTTAAGTAATTTGATTAATTAAACTTTAATTTATCATGAACTTAGTACCTGATAGTATTTTGCTTGTCTATGTTGTTGTAGTTAGATGGCTCGTGCTGTTGTTCCGTTGAATTTTAATGCGTTCCTTGAGAAAGCTAAGTTGAAATATGATGGTAGCAATTACACGGACTGGGTCCGTAACTTGAGGATTATCCTCATTGCTGCACAAAAGAATTATGTCCTGGAAGCACCGCTAGGTGCAAGACCCGTTGCAGGAGTAACGCCGGACATTGTGAACGTCTGGCAGAGCAAAGCTGATGACTACTCGATAGTTCAGTCTGCCATGCTTTACGGCTTAGAACCGGGACTTCAACGACGTTTTGAACGTCATGGAGCATATGAGATATTTCAGGAGTTGAAGTAAATATTTCAAGCAAATGCCCGGATTGAGAGATATGAAGTCTCCAATAAGTTCTATAGCTGCAAGATGGAGGAGAATAGTTTTGTCAGTGAACATATACTCAAAATGTCTGGGTATAATAATCACTTGATTCAACTGGGAGTTAATCTTCCTGATAATAGTGTCATTGACAGAATTCTTCAATCACTGCCACCAAGCTACAAGAGCTCCGTGATGAACTATACTATGGAAGGGATGGAAAAGACAATTCCCGAGGTCTTCGCGATGCTAAAGGCTGCGGAGGTAGAAATCAAGAAGGAGCATCAAGTGTTGATGGTCAACAAGACCACCAGTTTCAAGAAAAAGGGTAAAGGGAATAAGAAGGGGAACTTCAAGAAGAACGGCAAACAAGTTACTGCTCAGGAGAAGAAACCCAAGTCTGGACCTAAGCCTGATACTGAGTGCTTCTACTGCAAAGGGACTGGCCACTGGAAGCGGAACTGCCCCAAGTATTTGGCGGATAAGAAGTATGGCAAGGTGAACAAAAGTATATGTGATATACATGGTATTGATGTGTACCTTACTAAAGCTCGCAGTAGCACCTAGGTATTTGATACTGGTTCTGTTGCTAACATTTGCAACTTGAAACAGGGACTACGGATTAAGTGAAGATTGGCTAAGGACGATGTGACGATGCGCATGTGAAATGGTTCCAAAGTCAATGTGATCGCGGTCGGCACACTTCCTCTATATCTACCTCCGGGATTAGTTTTAGACCTGAATAATTGTTATTTGGTGCCAGCATTAAGCATGAACACTATATCTGGATCTTGTTTGATGCGAGACGGTTATTCATTTAAATCTGAGAATAATGGTTGTTCTATTTATATGAGTAATAGCTTTTATGGTCATGCACCCTTGAAGAGTGGTCTATTTTTGTTGAATCTCGATTGTAGTGATACACATATTCATAATGTTGAAGCCAAAAGATGCAGAGTTGATAATGATAGTGCAACTTATTTGTGGCACTGTCGTTTAGGTCATATTGGTGTAAAGCGCATGAAGAAACTCCATACTAATGGACTTTTGGAATCACTTGATTATGAATCACTTGGTTCTTGCGAACCATGCCTCATGGGCAGGATGACTAAAACGCCGTTCTTCGGAACAATGGAGCGAGCAACAGATTTGTTGGAAATCATACATATTGATGTATGTGATCCGATGAATACTGAGGCTCGCGACGGGTATTGTTATTTTCTCACCTTCATAGATGATTTAAGCAGATATGGGTATATCTACTTAATCAAGCATAAGTCTGAAACATTTGAAAAGTTCAAAGAATTTTAGAGTGAAGTGGAAAATCATCGTAACAAGAAAATAAAGTTTCTACGATCCGATCGTGGAGGAGAATATTTGAGTTACGAGTTTGGTCTTCATTTGAAACAAAGCGAATAGTTTCACAACTCACGCCACCCGGAACACCACAACATAATGGTGTGTCCGTGTTGGAAATATGCCCTAGAGGCAATTATAAATTGATTATTATTATATTTCCTTGTTCATGATAATTTTTTATTATCCATGCTAGAATTGTATTGATAGGAAACTCAGATACATGTGTGGATACATAGACAACACCATGTCCCTAGTAAGCCTCTAGTTGACTAGCTCGTTGATCAATAGATGGTTACGGTTTCCTGACCATGGACATTGGATGTCGTTGATAACGGGATCACATCATTAGGAGAATGATGTGATGGACAAGACCCAATCCTAAGCCTAGCACAAGATCATGTAGTTCGTATGCTAAAGCTTTTCTAATGTCAAGTATCATTTCCTTAGACCATGAGATTGTGCAACTCCCGGATACCGTAGGAGTGCTTTGGGTGTGCCAAACGTCACAACGTAACTGGGTGGCTATAAAGGTACACTACGGGTATCTCTGAAAGTGTCTGTTGGGTTGGCACGAATCGAGATTGGGATTTTGTCACTCCGTGTAAACGGAGAGGTATCTCTGGGCCCACTCGGTAGGACATCATCATAATGTGCACAATGTGACCAAGGGGTTGATCACGGGATGATGTGTTACGGAACGAGTAAAGAGACTTGCCGGTAACGAGATTGAACAAGGTATCGGTATACCGACGATCGGATCTCGGGCAAGTACCATACCGCTAGACAAAGGGAATTGTATACGGGATTGATTGAGTCCTTGACATCGTGGTTCATCCGATGAGATCATCGTGGAACATGTGGGAGCCAACATGGGTATCCAGATCCCGCTGTTGGTTATTGACCGGAGAACATCTCGGTCATGACTACATGTCTCCCGAACCCGTAGGGTCTACACACTTAAGGTTCGATGACGCTAGGGTTATAAAGGAAGCTTGTATGTGGTTACCGAATGTTGTTCGGAGTCCCGGATGAGATCCCGGACGTCACGAGGAGTTCTGGAATGGTCCGGAGGTAAAGTTTATATATAGGAAGTCCTGTTTCGGCCATCGGGACAAGTTTCGGGGTCATCGGTATTGTACCGGGACCACCGGAAGGGTCCCGGGGGCCCACCGGGTGGGGCCACCTGCCCCAGGGGTCACATGGGCTGTAGGGGGTGCGCCTTGGCCTACATGGGCCAAGGGCACCAGCCCCTAGAGGCCCATGCGCCAAGATATAGGAAAAAGGGGAGAGTCCTAAAAGGGGAAGGCACCTCCGAGGTGCCTTGGGGAGGATGGACTCCTCCCCCCTCTTAGCCGCACCCCTTCCTTGGAGGAAGGGGCAAGGCTGCGCCTCCCCCCTCTCCCCTGCCCCTATATATAGTGGAGGGGAGGGAGGGCATCCATACCTGAGCCCTTGGCGCCTCCCTCCCTCCCGTGACACCTCCTCCTCTCCCGTAGGTGCTTGGCGAAGCCCTGCAGGATTGCCATGCTCCTCCATCACCACCACGCCGTTGTGCTGCTGCTGGATGGAGTCTTCCTCAACCTCTCCCTCTCTCCTTGCTGGATCAAGGCGTGGGAGACATCGTCGAGCTGTACGTGTGTTGAACGCGGAGGTGCCGTCCGTTCGGCACTAGGATCATCGGTGATCTGAATCACGACGAGTACGACTCCATCAACCCCGTTCACTTGAACGCTTCCGCTTAGCGATCTACAAGGGTATGTAGATGCACTCTCCTTCCCTCGTTGCTAGTCTCTCCATAGATAGATCTTGGTGACACGTAGGAAAATTTTGAATTTCTGCTACGTTCCCCAACAGTGGCATCATGAGCTAGGTCTATTGCGTAGATTCTTTGCACGAGTAGAACACAAAGTAGTTGTGGGCGTCGATATTGTTCAATATGCTTGCCGTTACTAGTCTTATCTTGATTCGGCGGTATCGTGGGATGAAGCGGCCCGGACCAACCTTACACGTACGCTTACGTGAGACCGGTTCCACCGACAAACATGCACTAGTTGCATAAGGTGGCTGGCGGGTGTCTGTCTCTCCCACTTTAGTCGGATCGGATTCGATGAAAAGGGTCCTTATGAAGGGTAAATAGCAATTGGCATATCACGTTGTGGTTCATGCGTAGGTAAGAAACGTTCTTGCTAGAAACCCATAGCAGCCACGTAAAACATGCAAACAACAATTAGAGGACGTCTAACTTGTTTTTGCAGGGTATGCTATGTGATGTGATATGGCCAAAAAGGATGTGATGAATGATATATGTGATGTATGAGATTGATCATGTTCTTGTAATAGGAATCACGACTTGCATGTCGATGAGTATGACAACCGGCAGGAGCCATAGGAGTTGTCTTTATTTATTTGTGACCTGCGTGTCAACTTAAACGTCATGTAATTACTTTACTTTATTGCTAACCGTTAGCCATAGTGGTAGAAGTAATAGTTGGCGAGGCAACTTCATGAAGACACGATGATGGAGATCATGATGATGGAGATCATGGTGTCATGCCGGTGACAATGATGATCATGGAGCCCCGAAGATGGAGATCAAAAGGAGCAAAGTGATGATGGCCATATCATGTCACTATTTGATTGCATGTGATGTTTATCATGTTTATACATCTTATTTGCTTAGAACGACGGTAGTAAATAAGATGATCCCTTACAACAATTTCAAGAAGTGTTCTCCCCTAACTGTGCACCGTTGCGACAGTTCGTGTTTCGAAGCACCACGTGATGATCGGGTGTTAGATTCTAACGTTCACATACAACGGGTGGAAGACAGATTTACACACGCGAAACACTTAGGGTTAACTTGACGAGCCTAGCATGTACAGACATGGCCTCGGAACACGGAGACCGAAAGGTCGAACATGAGTCGTATAGAAGATACGATCAACATGAAGATGTTCACCGATGATGACTAGTCCGTCTCACGTGATGATCGGACATGGCCTAGTTTGACTCGGATCATGTAATCACTTAGATGACTAGAGGGATGTCTATCTGAGTGGGAGTTCATAAGATGAACTTAATTATCCTGAACATAGTCAAAAGAACCTTTTGCAAATTATGTCGTAGCTCACGCTATAGTTCTACTATTTAGATATGTTCCTAGAGAAAAATTAGTTGAAAGTTGATAGTAGCAATTATGCGGACTAGGTCCGTAAACTGAGGATTGTCCTCATTGCTTCATAGAAGGCTTATGTCCTTAATGCACTGCTCAGTGTGCTGAACCTCGAACGTTGTCTGTGGTTGTTGCGAACATCTGACATACACGTTTTGATAACTACGTGATAGTTCAGTTAAACGGTTTAGAGTTGAGGCACCAAAGACGTTTTTGAAACATCGCGAAACATATGAGATGTTTTGAGGGCTAAAATTGGCATTTCAGGCTCGTGCCCATGTCAAGAGGTATAAGACCTCCGATGACTCTCTTAACCTGCAAACTAAGGAGAAAAGCTCAATTGTTGAGCTTGTGCTCAGATTGTCTGAGTACAACAATCATTTGAATCGTGTGGGAGTTGATCTTCCAGATAAGATAGTGATGGTTCTCCAAAGTCATTGCCACCAAGCTGTTAGAGCTTCGTGATGAACTATAACATATCAGGGATATATATGATGATCCTTGAGGTATTCGCGATGTTTGACACCGCGAAAGTAGAAATCAAGAAGGAGCATCAATTGTTGATGGTTGGTGAAACCACTAGTTTCAAGAAGGGCAAGGGCAAGAAGGGATACTTCATGAAACGGCAAATCAGCTGCTGCTCTAGTGAAGAAACCCAAGGTAAAATCCAAACCCGAGACTAAGTGCTTCTGTAATAAGGGGAACAACCACTAGAGCAGAATTACCCTAGATACTTGGTAGATAAGAAGGCTGGCAAGGTCGATAGAAGTATATTGGATATACATTGTGTTAATGTGTACTTTGCTAGTACTCCTAGTAGCACCAGGGTATTAGATACCGGTTCGGTTGCTAAGTGTTAGTAACTCGAAATAAAAGCTACGGAATAAAACGGAGACTAGCTAAAGGTGAGCTGACGATATGTGTTGGAAGTTTCTCCAAGCTTGATATGATCAAGCATCGCACGCTCCCTCTACCAAAGAGATTGGTGTTAAACCTAAATAATTGTTATTTGGTGTTTGCGTTGAGCATAGACATGATTGGATTACGTCTATCGCAATACGGTTATTCATTTAAGGAGAATAATGGTTACTCTGTTTATTTGAATAATACCTTCAATGGTCTTACACCTAAAATGAATGGTTTATTAAATCTCGATCGTAGTGATACACATGTTCATGCCAAAAGATAGTAATGATAGTACCACCTACTTGTGGCACTGCCATGTAAGTCATATCGGTATAAAACGCATGAAGAAGCTCCATATTGATGGATCTTTGGGCTCACTCGTTTTTGAAAAGTTTGAGACATGCGAACCATGTCTATTGGTGTATATGCATGAAGAAACTCCATGCAGATGGACCGTTTTGACTCACTTGATTTTGAAATCACTTGGGACATGCAAATCATACCACATGGGCAAGATGACTGAAAAGCCTCGTTTTCAGTAAGATGGAACAAGATAGCAACTTGGAAGCAACACATTTTGATGTGTGCAGTCCAATGAGTGCTGAGGCATGCAGTGAATATCGTTATGTTCTTACTTCACAGATGATTCGAGTAGATGTTGAGAATATTTACTTGATGAATCACGAGTCTGAATTATTGAAAGGTTCAAGTAATTTCAGTGTGAAGTTGAAAAATCATCGTGACAAGAGGATAAAAGATGTATGATATGATCATAGAGATGAATATCTGAATCACGAGTTTGGCACAGAATTAAGACATTGTGGAAATTGTTTCACAACTGATACAGCCTGGAACACCATAGTGTGATGGTGTGTCCAAACGTCATAGTTGCACCCTATTGGATATGGTGCATACCATGATGTCTCTTATCGAGTTACCACTATCGTTCATGGGTTAGGCATTAGAGACAACCACATTCACTTTAAATAGGGCACCACATAATTTCGTTGAGACGACGCCGTATGAACTATGGTTTGGAGAAACCTAAGTTGCCGTTTCTTGAAAGTTTGGGGTTGCGACGCTTATGTGAAAAGGTTTCAGGTTGATAAGCTCGAACCCAAAGCAGATAAAATGCATCTTCATAGGACACCCAAAAACAATTGGGTATACCTCCTAATTCAGATCCGAAAGCAATAGGGATTGTTTCTTGAATCGGGTCCTTTTTCGAGGAAAGGTTTCTCTCGAAAAGTTGAGTGGGAGGATGGTGGAGACTTGATGAGGTTATTGAACCGTCTCTTCAACTAGTGTGTGGCAGGGCACAGGAAGTTGTTCCTGTGGCACCTACACCAATTGAAGTGGAAGCTTATGATATTGATCATGAAACTTCGGATCAAGTCACTACCAAACCTCGTGGGATGACAAGGATACGTACTACTTCAGAGTGGTACAGTAGTCCTGTCTTGAAGTCATGTTGCTAGACAACAATGAACCTACGAGCTATGGAGAAGCGATGGTGGGCCCGGATTCCGATAAATGGCTCAAGGCCATAAAACCCGAGAGAGGATCCATGTATGAAAACAAAGTGTAGACTTTGGAAGAACTACTTGATGGTCGTAAGGCTGTTAGGTACATATGGATTTTGAAAGGAAGACAGACAATGATGGTAAGTGTCACCATTGAGAAAGCTCGACTTGTCGTTAAGATGTTTTTCGACAAGTTCAAGGAGTTGACTACAATGAGACTTTCTCACTCGTAGCGATGCTAAGAGTCTGTTGGAATTATATTAGCAATTACTGCATTATTTATGAAATCTTGCAGATAGGATGTCAAAACATTGTTTCCTCGACGATTCTTGAGGAAAGGTTGTATGTGATACAACCGGAAGGTTTTGTCTATCCTGAAATATGCTAATAAGTATGCAAAGCTCCAGCAATCCTTCTGAGGACTGGAGTGAGCATCTCGGAGTTGGAATGTATGCTTTGATGATGATCAAAGATTTTGGGTGTATACAAAGTTTATGAGTAACTTGTATTTCCAAAGAAGTGAGTGGGAGCACTATAGAATTTCTGATGAGTATATGTTGTTGACATATTAATGATCAGAAATGATGTAGAATTTCTGGAAAGCATATAGGGTTATTTGGAAAGTGTTTTCAATACAAAACCTGGATTAAGCTACTTGAACATTGAGCATCAAGATCTATAAGGATAGATTAAAACGCTTAATGGTACTTTCAAATGAGCACATGCCTTGACGTGATCTTGAAGGTGTTCAAGATGGATCAGTCAAAGAAGGAGTTCTTGCCTGAGTTGTAAGGTATGAAGTTAAGACTTTAAGCTCGACCATGGTAGAATAGAGAGAAAGGAATGAAGGTCGTCCCCTATGCTTAAGACATAGGCTCTACAGTATGCTATGCTGTGTACCGCACCTGAAGTGTGCTTTACCATGAGTCAGTCAAGGGGTACAAGAGTGATCCAAGAATGGATCACAGGACAGCGGTCAAAGTTATCCTTAGTAACTAGTGGACTAAGGAATTTTCTCAATTATGGAGGTGGTAAAAGAGTTCGTCGTAAGGGTTACGACGATGCAAGCTTAACACCTATTCGGATAGCTCTGAGTAGAGATACCGGATACATATAATGGAGCAACAATTTAGAATAGCTCCAAGTAGAACAGTTATTTGGAATAGCTCCAATAGAACGTGGTAGCTGCATCTAGGAGATGACATAGAGATTTGTAAAGCACACACGGATCTGAAAGGTTCAGACCCGTTGACTATAACCTCTCTCACAAGCAACATGATCAAACCCAAGACTCTTTGGATGTTGGTCACATGGTGATGTGACCTGTCAGTGTTAATCACATGGTGATGTGAACTAGATTATTGACTCTAGTGCAAGTGGGAGACTGTTGGAAATATGCCCTAGAGGCAATAATAAATTGATTATTATTATATTTCCTTGTTCATGATAATTGTTTATTATCCATGCTAGAATTGTATTGATAGGAAACTCAGATACATGTGTGGATACATAGACAACACCATGTCCCTAGTAAGCCTCTAGTTGACTAGCTCGTTGATCAATAGATGGTTACGGTTTCCTGACCATGGACATTGGATGTCGTTGATAACGGGATCACATCATTAGGAGAATGATGTGATGGACAAGACCCAATCCTAAGCCTAGCACAAGATCATGTAGTTCGTATGCTAAAGCTTTTCTAATGTCAAGTATCATTTCCTTAGACCATGAGATTGTGCAACTCCCGGATACCATAGGAGTGCTTTGGGTGTGCCAAACGTCACAACGTAACTGGGTGGCTATAAAGGTACACTACGGGTATCTCTGAAGTGTCTGTTGGGTTGGCACGAATCGAGATTGGGATTTTGTCACTCCGTGTAAACGGAGAGGTATCTCTGGGCCCACTCGGTAGGACATCATCATAATGTGCACAATGTGACCAAGGGGTTGATCACGGGATGATGTGTTACGGAACGAGTAAAGAGACTTGCCGGTAACGAGATTGAACAAGGTATCGGTATACCGACGATCGAATCTCGGGCAAGTACCATACCGCTAGACAAAGGGAATTGTATACGGGATTGATTGAGTCCTTGACATCGTGGTTCATCCGATGAGATCATCGTGGAACATGTGGGAGCCAACATGGGTATCTAGATCCCGCTGTTGGTTATTGACCGGAGAACATCTCGGTCATGACTACATGTCTCCCGAACCCGTAGGGTCTACACACTTAAGGTTCGATGACGCTAGGGTTATAAAGGAAGCTTGTATGTGGTTACCGAATGTTGTTCGGAGTCCCCGATGAGATCCCGGACGTCACGAGGAGTTCTGGAATGGTCCGGAGGTAAAGATTTATATATAGGAAGTCCTGTTTCGGCCATCGGGACAAGTTTCGGGGTCATCGGTATTGTACCGGGACCACCGGAAGGGTCCCGGGGCCCACCGGGTGGGGCCACCTGCCCCGGGGGGCCACATGGGCTGTAGGGGGTGCGCCTTGGCCTACATGGGCCAAGGGCACCAGCCCCTAGAGGCCCATGCGCCAAGATAAAGGAAAAAAGGGAGAGTCCTAAAGGGGGAAGGCACCTCCGAGGTGCCTTGGGGAGGATGGACTCCTCCCCCCTCCTTAGCCGCACCCTTCCTTGGAGGAGGGGGCAAGGCTGCGCCTCCCCCCTCTCCCCTGCCCCTATATATAGTGGAGGGGAGGGAGGGCATCCACACCTGAGCCCCTGGCGCCTCCCTCCCTCCCGTGACACCTCCTCCTCTCCCGTAGGTGCTTGGCGAAGCCCTGCAGGATTGCCACGCTCCTCCATCAACACCACGCCGTTGTGCTGCTGCTGGATGGAGTCTTCCTCAACCTCTCCCTCTCTCCTTGCTGGATCAAGGCGTGGGAGACATCATCGAGCTGTACGTGTGTTGAACGCGGAGGTGCCGTCCGTTCGGCACTAGGATCATCGGTGATCTGAATCACGACGAGTACGACTCCATCAACCCCGTTCACTTGAACGCTTCCGCTTAGCGATCTACAAGGGTATGTAGATGCACTCCCCTTTCTACTCGTTGCTGGTCTCTCCATAGATAGATCTTGGTGACACGTAGGAAAATTTTGAATTTCTGCTACGTTCCCCAACAGTCCGAACATCGTAACCGCACTTTATTAGGTATGGTGCGATCTATGATGTCTCTTACTGATTTACCGCTATCATTTTGGGGTTATGCTTTAGAGACGGCTGCATTCACGTTAAATAGGGCACCATCTAAATCCGTTGAGACGACGCCTTATGAACTATGGTTTGACAAGAAACCAAAGTTGTCGTTTCTTAAAGTTTGGGGCTGCGATGCTTATGTGAAAAAGCTTCAACCTGATAAACTCGAACCCAAATCGGAGAAATGTGTCTTCATAAGATACCCAAAGGAGACTGTTGGGTACACCTTCTATCACAGATCCGAAGGCAAGACATTCGTTGCTAAGAATGGATCCTTTCTAGAGAAGGAGTTTCTCTCGAAATAAGTGAGTGGGAGGAAAGTAGAACTTGATGAGGTAACTGTACCTGCTCCCTTATAGGAAAGTAGTTCATCACATAAACCGGTTCCTGTGACGCCTACACCAATTACTGAGGAAGCTGATGATATTGATCAAGAAACTTCAGATCAAGTTACTACCGAACCTTGTAGGTCAACCAAAATAAGATCCGCACCAGAGTGGTACGGTAATCCTATTCTAGAGGTCATGTTACTTGACCATGGTGAACCTACGAACTATGAGGAAGCGATGATGAGCCCAGATTCCGCAAAATGGCTTGAAGCCATGAAATTTGAGATGGGATCCATGTATGAGAACAAAGTGTGGACTTTGGTTGACTTTCCCGATGATCGGCAAGCCATCGAGAACAAATGGATCTTCAAGAAGAAGACTGACGCTGACGATAATGTTACTGCCTACAAAGCTCGACTTGTTACAAAAGGTTTTCGACAAGTTCAAGGAGTTGACTACGATGAGACTTTCTCACCCGTAGCGATGCTTAAGTCTGTCTGAATCATGTTAGCAATTGCCGCATTTTATGATTATGAAATTTGGCAAATGGATGTCAAAACTGCATTTCTGAATGGATTTCTAGAAGAAGAGTTGTATATGATGCAACCAGAAGGTTTTGTCGATCCAAAAGGTGCTAACAAAGTGTGCAAGCTCCAGCGATCCATTTATGGACTGGTGCAAGCCTCTCGGAGTTGGAATAAACGTTTTGATAGTGTGATCAAAGCATATGGTTTTATACAGACTTTTGGAGAAGCCTGTATTTACAACAAAGTGAATGGGAGATCTGTAGCATTTCTAATACTATATGTGGATGACATATTGTTGATTGGAAATGATATAGAATTTTTGGATAGCATAAAAGGATACTTGATGATGCAGCCTTCGACAGAAAAATGACGGCGCGAATAATTTTACCAATCTTTCACGGTACAATATCACCTGAACCACGTGGCGCTCGCGATCTTATAGATGCAATCACCACAAAAACAATACGCACACCTTGAAGAAGAAGTACGTGGACGATCCTCTAAGAATCAGCAGCAAATTAGAGATGCCGCCTCTAATCTCTCGCCAAAAGCACAAAGCAGTTCTTAATAAAGCTTCTCAATAGATCACACGAAATAACTCATCGCCAAAGGAAGATACCCCGGCTTATAGTTTCTGTTTCCCCAGCCAAAAAACCAATCCCCTGTACACGGCCGAAGCCGGCCCTTTTATATAGGCAACGCACAGCCTAAGCTAAACCGACTATAACCATAAAAGATAGACACGGACTCATTTGTAACAATAAAAATAGATACGGACTCTTTCTCTCTCAAATCTAAACTAATCACAAATTAACTAATTTAAAAATCCGGCAAGCTGATCACAAGATGCCAAAATAACTGGCTAGGTACGTATGCCTCTTTTCCCTTTAGTCTGAGCCTTCCTTTTTAGAACGTTCTGATATTGATTTGTCTCACGCTCATGACACGCTTCATCCTGGTTTGATAAATATGTACGCCCCTTCTCTTTAGTAAATGTAGGCTTAACTTGCATGGTACCTCGCCACCTTCCTGAATACATTGCGGGCGCAGCTACACCATAGACAGTGGCCGTAGAACGGCTTCCACATCCACATTCTGCTGCAAACACTGTACGCAATACCGGCATCTTCTCTGAACTCCTTGTTGTCATGACTGGCCGACGTAGTGCCGGCACGACGTACTTGTCCTTTCTTTCTTGATTGCTTTTGTAAACACGATCGGTAACGACATCACATCGGGTCGCATCATCCTCCCTCCCTTGAAAGGAAACCATCCTCGGTTTTGATCTATATTTAGCGGTCTTTTTCTTGAATACTTCTACGGTGCACTTTATATCCGCTGCATCTCTGGGAGAAATAGCATAGAACACACCCTTATGCATAAAAGTGTACCTATTGGTTCGTCCATGATGAAGAGCATTAACATCATGCTGCCAAGGACGCTCCAAAATAAGATGACAGACATGTAGTCGCATAACATCGCATTCCACTTTGTCAAGATAGCCATCAACAGAAAAAGGCACCTTCACCCTGTGTGTTACCTTTACTTTGCCTACATCATTTATCCACTTCATATAGTATGGTTTTGGGTGCTCCCATGTTGGCAACGAAAGAGAATCCACCACATCCTTGCTAATCATGTTGCTAGCACTACCACCATCAATTATCAGTTTGCAAACTTCTCCCTTGATGGTACATGCAGTTTGAAAAATACTCCGCCGCTGTCCTTGTTCAACAATGGTCTTGTCATCTCGTTGGACCTTATGTGCTAGCAAACTCTCCATATCAGGATCATCTTGAGGATAACATAGTATGGTATCACCATGACCTCTTTCGATTCCATCCTCTAACTTAGGTGTCTCATCTTTAGATTCTGAAATATATTCCGCATCAACAAGTAGAACCCTTCGTTGATTAGAACATTCATGCTTCATGTGTCCACGTCCTCCACACTTGTGGCAAATAATATTACGATGATGAGATGAAGACGCATTAGATGAAACATGAGAAACCTCCTTTGGCGCAGCCGCCACTTTGCTCTGTTCAATGCTTCCCGACTTATAAGAAGGAGTCGGTTTAGCACTAAACCCACCCTCAACAGGAGAAGAACCACGTCGCCCAGTGTTGTAAGTCGGACGATTCTCTGAAACTTGCTTCTCCAATACCCAACGTTCAGCACGCTCCACTTGATGAAGTAACTCATGAATATCATTATATTGCATTAAATCAACACGGTCACGAATCTTTTCTTCCAACCCCTCAAAGAAACGTACCATGGTCGCCTCTGCAGACTCACACATAGCCGTACGGATCATCAAAACTTGCATCTCTTTGTAGTACTCATCAATTGATTTTGTACCTTGCACTAGACGACGTAGTCTACTATGAAGCTGGTGAGTGTAGTAAGCAGGCACAAAACATTCCCTCATGATTCGCTTCATGTCAGCCCATGTTGCTGGTCGCTCGTGAGTACGGTTTTTATTATCCCACCATACAAGAGCATACTCTGTAAATTCCATTGATGCAACACGAACCTTCTTCTCTTAGGAGTAGTTGTGACCATCAAAAATCTGATTTATGCGCATCTCCCACTCCAAATATTTCTCCGGGTCGGCACAACGTCCTGAGGATTCTGGTATGGTTATCTTGATTCGACCCAAGCCATCATCCTCATGGGCACCATTGCCGCCATAGTCACGGCCCCGCCCAGCATGGTGGTGAGCCCCAGCATCATGTCGTGGTCGGTGATGTAAGCCTCCATGGGTATCGGAATCCTCCGAAAAATCACCACCATCATCGTGGTCACGGTCACGACGTCGTTGTGGTGACTGTCGGGGTGCCACATCTCTCGCCTGAAGGCGCTGAACTACCGCAGTGAGCCGATTAAGACTCTCGGTCACCACCTGTAAACTATCAGTGTGCTGTCGGTCGCTAGCAGTCAGACGCTCGTTCAACCTGTCCTCGACGCCTACAATATTTGCAGACAATTCCTCAACCCTTGTCCCAAGCTTCTTGTTGGCTCCTTTGATCGACATCAGATGGATACGCAAATCATCACTTATCTCTAGATCTTCCGGAAGTTCATCGCCTTCCTCGTGATCAGATTTCTCATGCTGCGAGTTCACCATGTTTCAAACAATTGAATCAAATAGCAGGAAAAAATTGTACCGTGATCAACCTTGCTATGAATACCACTTGATGCAGCCTTCGACAGAAAAATGACGGCGCGAATAATTTTCCCAATCTTTCACGGTACAATATCACCTGAACCACGTGGCGCTCGCGATCTTATAGATGCAATCACCACAAAAACAACACGCACACCTTGAAGAAGAAGTACGTGGACGATCCTTTAAGAATCATCAGCAAATTAGAGATGCCGCCTCTAATCTCTCGCCAAAAGCACAAAGCAATTCTTAATAAAGCTTCTCAACGGATCACACGAAATAACTCATCGCCAAAGGAAGATACCCCGGCTTATAGTTTCTGTTTCCCCAGCCAAAAAACCAATCCCCTGTACACGGCCGAAGCCGGCCCTTTTATATAGGCGACACACAGCCTAAGCTAAACCGACTATAACCATAAAAGATAGACACGGACTCATCTGTAACAATAAAAATAGATACGGACTCTTTCTCTCTCAAATCTAAACTAATCACAAATTAACTAATTTAAAAATCCGGCAAGCTGATCACAAGATGCCAAAATAACTGGCTAGGTACGTATGCCTCTTTTCCCTCTAGTCTGAGCCTTCCTTTTTAGAACGTTCTGATATTGATTTGTCTCACGTTCATGACACGCTTCATCCTAGTTTGATAAATATGTACGCCCCTTCTCTTTAGTAAATGTAGGATTAACTTGCATGGTACCTCGCCACCTTCCTGAATACATTGCGGGCGCAGCTACACCATAGACAGTGGCCGTAGAACGGCTTCCACATCCACCTTCTGCTGCAAACACTGGACGCAATACCGGCATCTTCTCTGAACTCCTTGTTGTCATGACTGGCCGACGTAGTGCCGGCACGACGTACTTGTACTTTCTTTCTTGATTGCTTCTGTAAACACAATCGGTAACGACATCACATCGGGTCGCATCACTTGAATAAGAGTTTTTCAATGAAAGACCTCGGTGAAGCTGCTTATATATTGGGCATCAAGATCTATAGAGATAGATCAAGACGCTTAACTGGCATTTCACAAAGCACATACCTTGATAAAGTTTTGAAAAAGTTAAAATGGGTCAAGCAAAGAAAGGGTTCTTGCCTGTGTTACAAGGTGTGAAGTTGAGTCAGACTCAATGCCCGACCACTGCAGAAGATAGAGAGAAAATGAAGAATGTTCCCTATGCTTCAGCCATAGGCTCTATCATATATGCAATGCCGTGTACCAGACCTGATATGTGCCTTGCTATTAGTTTAGCAGGGAGGTACCAAAGTAATCTAGGAGTGGATCACTGGACAGCGGTCAAGAACATCCTGAAATACCTGAAAAGGACTAAGGATATGTTTCTTGTTTATGGAGGTGACAAAGAGCTCGTCGTAAATGGTTACGTCGATGCAAGCTTTGACACTGATCCAGACGATTCTAAATCGCAAACCGGATACGTGTTTATATTGAATGGTGGAGCTATCAGTTGGTGCAGTTCTAAGCAAAGCGTCATGGCGGGATCTATGTGTGAAGCGGAGTACATAGCTGCTTCGAAAGCAGCAAATGAAGGAGTCTGGATGAAGGAGTTCATATCCGATGTAGGTGTCATACCTAGTGCATTGGGTCCAATGAAAATCTTTTGTGACAATACTGGTGCAATTGCCTTGGCAAAAGAATCCAGATTTCACAAGAGAACCAAGCACATCAAAAGACGCTTCAATTCCATCCGGGATCAAATCCAGGTGGGAGACATAGAGATATGCAAGATACATACGGATCTGAATGTTGTAGACCCCTTGACTAAGCCTCTCTCACGACCAAAACATGATCAGCACCAAGACTCCATGGGTGTTAGAATCATTACTGTGTAATCTAGATTATTGACTCTAGTGCAAGTGAGAGACTGAAGGAAATATGCCCTAGAGGCAATAATAAATTTATTATTTGTTTCCTTATTTCATGATAAATGTTTATTATTCATGCTAGAATTGTATTACCGGAAACATAATACATGTGTGAATACATAGACAAACATAGTGTCACTAGTATGCCTCTACTTGACTAGCTTGTTGATCAAAGATGGTTAAGGTTTCCTAACCATTGACATGAGTTGTCATTTGATAAACGTGATCACATCATTAGGAGAATGATGTGATTGACTTGACCCATTCCGTTAGCTTACCACTTGATCATTTTAGTTTACTGCTATTGCTTTCTTCATGACTTATACATGTTACTATGACTATGAGATTATACAACTCCTGATTACCGGAGGGACACTTTGTGTGCTACCAAACGTCACAATGTAACTGGGTGATTATAAATGTGCTCTACAGGTGTCTCCGATGGTACTTGTTGAGTTGGCATAGATCGAGATTAGGATTTGTCACTCCAATTGTCGGAGAGGTATCTCTGGGCCCTCTCAGTAATGCACATCACTATAAGCCTTGCAAGCAATGTGACTAATGAGTTAGTTGCAGGATGAAGCATTACAGAACGAGTAAAGAGACTTGCCGGTAACGAGATTGAGCTAGGTACTGAGATACCGACGGTCGAATCTCGGGCAAGTAACATACCGATGACAAAGGGAACAACGTATGTTGTTATGCGGTTTGACCGAGAAAGATCTTCGTAGAATATGTAGGAGCCAATATGAGCATCTAGGTTCCGCTATTGGTTATTGACCGGAGATGTGTCTCGGTCATGTATACATAGCTCTCGAACCCGTAGGGTCCGCATGCTTAACATTCGGGGACGATCGGTATTATGAGTTTATGAGTTTTGATGTACCGAAGGTAGTTCGGAGTCCCGGATATGATCACGGACATGATGAGGAGTCTCGAAATGGTAGAGACATAAAGATCGATATATTGGATGACTACGTTTGGACTTCGGAAGGGTTCCGGGCAAGTTCGGACATATACCGGAGTATCGGGGGGTTACCCGAAACCCCCGGGGAGTGTAATGGTCCTATTGGGCCTTAGTGGAGAAGTGGAGGGGCGGCCAGGGCAGGCCGCGCGCCCCCTGCCCCTCTAGTCCGAATTGGACAAGGAGGGGGGGGGCGCCCCCCTTTCCTTCCGCTCTCTCTCCTCCTTCCCCCTTCTCCTACTCCTACTAGGAAAGGAGGAGTCCTACTCCCGGTGGGAGTAGGACTCCCCCCTTGGCGCGCCCTCCTCCTTGGCCGGCCGCCTCCCCCCTAGCTCGTTTATATACGAGGGCAGGGGGGCACGCCAAGACACACAAGTTAATCATTGATCTTTAGCCATGTGCGGTGCCCCCCTCCACCATAATCCACCTCAGTCATATCGTAGCAGTGCTTAGGCGAAGCCTGCATCGATAGCTTCATCAACACCGTCATCACGCCGTCGTGCTGACGAAACTCTCCCTCGAAGCTCTACTGGATCGTGAGTTTGTGGGACGTCACCGAGTTGAATGTGTGCAGATCGCTGAGGTGTTGTACGTTCGATACTAGGATCGGTCGATCGTGAAGACATACGACTACATCAACCACGTTGTCATAACGCTTCCGCTTACGGTCTACGAGGGTACATGGACGACACTCTCCCCTCTCGTTGCTATGCATCACCATGATCTTGCATGTGCGTAGGAATTTTTTTGAAATTACTACGTTCCCTAACAGGCGGGGACGGCGAGGGCGGAGGTCAGGGACCCCGGGAGCGGGTGGATCCGCCCTTCCTGCGGCTGATCCGGCCGGCGGCGGCAGGGCACGGCGAGCTAGGGCGGCGCCAGAGCTGGGCGATGCCGGCAAGGGTCAGTGGTGGCAGCGCAAGGGCATGGATGAAGTGGGCCGGGGGCGGCTGCTGGCCTCGCTGGGCCACGGCGGCGGTCGGAGCGGGGCGACACATGTCCGCGCGATATTCATCGGGGCGGCGGCGGCGGACATGTCCGGCTGTGGGAGGATTTTTCCGGCGCGCGAGGTGGAAGGAGGCTAGGGTTTGGACGCAAATTTCGGGGGGAGGGACATATATATAGGTAGGAGGAGCTAGGAGAGTCCGAATGAGGTGCGGTTTTCGCCCACACGATCGTGATGCAATGACGGAGAGCATGGAGGGGGGTTAGATGGGCTAGTGGGCTGTGTGGAGGGGTGCTGGGCTGCAAAGAGAAAGGGGTCCGACGGTTAACGCGGTTAACCGTTGGGGCATCAAACGACCTCCAAATGGAACGAAATTTGACAAGCGGTCTACCAGTGATATACTAAGACCACTCGTCAACTCTCGGCCCATTCCGAGAACGTTTTTCCGCAGCTCAAAAAACAAGATCTGAGAGGTCCGACGGGCGCGTGCGAGTGTGTCTGTGCTCTGAACGGACAACGGAGAGAATCGGGGGAACGCGAACGGATGCAAGTTTTTAAAAAACATGCAGATGAAATGCAGACGATGACATGGCAAAGTGCAACACGCAAGCAAATGACATGGCAACGACAACGAATAACTGGAAGACACCTGGCGCATCGGTCTCGGGGCGTTACATGTTCCAAGAGCGGAAATTGGGATTTCAGACTCATGCCCATGTCAAGAGGTATAGGACCTCTGACAAGTACTTTGCCTACAAGATGGACAAGAATAGCTCAGTCAGTGAGCATGTGCTCAGAATGTCTGAGTACTACAATCACTTGAATCAAGTGAGAGTTAATCTTCCAGATAAGATACTGATTGACAAGAGTTCTCTAGTCACTATCACCAAGCTACTAGAACTTCGTGATGAACTATAATTTGCAAGGGATGACGAAAACAATTTCCTAGATCTTCGTGATGCTGAAATCGACGAAGGTAGAAATCAAGAAAGAGCATCAAGTGTTGATGGTTAACAAAACCACTACTTTCAAGAAAAGGGGCAAGGGATAGAAAGGGAACTTTAAGAAGAACATCAAACAAGTTGATGCTCCCATGAAGAAGCCCAAAAGCTAGACCCAAGCCTAAAACTGGGTGCTTCTACTGCAAACTGGAAGCAGAACTACCCCAAATATTTGGCGGGTAAGAAGGATGGCAATGGGAACAAAGGTATATTTGATATACATGTTATTGATGTGTACTTTACTAGTGTTCATAGTAACCCCAGGGTATTTGATAACGGTTCAGTTCCTAAGATTAGTAACTCGAAAAAGGAATTACAAAATGAACAGAGACTAGTTAAGGGCGAGATGACGATGTGTGTTGGAAGTGATTACAAGGTTGATAAGATCACCATCGCACACTCCCTCTACCTTCGGGATTAGTGTTGGACCTAAATAAATGTTATTTGGTGTTTGCATTGAGCATGAATATGATTGGATCATGTTTATTGCAATACAGTTATTCATTTACGTTAGAGCATAATTATTGTTCTGTTTACATGAATAAAACCTTCTATGGTCATACACCCAATGTAAATGGTTTATTGAATCTCAATCGTAGTGATACACATATCCATAATATTGATGCCAAAAGATGCAAAGTTAATAATGATAGTGCAACATATTTGTGGCGCTGCCGTTTAGGTCATATTTGTTGGGGAACGTAGTAATTTCAGAAAATTTCCTACGCACACGCAAGATCATGATGATGCATAGCAACGAGAGGGAAGAGTGTTGTCCACGTACCCTCGTAGACCGAAAGCGGAAGCATTATGACAACGCGGTTGATGTAGTCGTACGTCTTCACGACCAACCGATCCTAGTACCGAACGTACGGCACCTCCGCGATCTGCACACGTTCAGCTCGGTGACGTCCCACGAACTCATACTCCAGTAGAGCTTCGAGGGAGAGTTTCATCAGCACGACGGCGTGATGACGGTGTTGAAGCTACCGACGCAGGGCTTCGCCTAAGCACCGCAATGATATGACCAAGGTGGATTACGGTGGAGGGGGCACCTTACATGGCTAAAGATCAATGATCAACTTGTTTGTCTGTTGTGTCTTTGGGGTGTCCCCTGCCAACGTATATAAAGGAGGGAGGAGGAGGAGGCCGGCGCTAGAGGGGGCGCGCCAATTGTGGGGAGTCCTACTAGGACTCCCAAGTCCTAGTAGGATTCCCCTTTTCCTTTCCGGAGTAGGAGAGAAGAAAGAGGGAAAGAGAGAGGGAGTAGGAAAGGGCAAGGGGGGGCGCCGCCCCCTTTCGCCTAGTCCAATTCGGACCTATGGAGGGCGCGCGCCTCCTTCCCTTTGGCATGCCTCCTCTATTCCCGTATGGCCCAATAAGGCCCAATACTTCTCCTAGCGAATTCCCATAACTCTCCGGTACCCCGAAAAATACCCGAATCACTTGGAACCTTTCCGATGTCTAAATATAGCCTTCCAATATATCGATCTTTACGGCTCAACCATTTGGAGACTCCTCGTCATGTCCCTGGTCTCATCCGGGACTCCGAACTACCTTCGATACATCAAAACACATAAACTCATAATATCGATCGTCACCGAACGTTAAGCGTGCGGACCCTACGGGTTCGAGAACTATGTAGACATGACCGAGACATGTCTCCGTCCAATAACCAATAGCGCTACCTGGATGCTCATATTGGCTCCCACATATTCTACGAAGATCTTTATCGGTCAAACCGCATAACAACATATGTTGTTCCCTTTGTCATCGATATGTTACTTGCCCGGGATTCGATCGTCGGTATCTCAATACCTAGTTCAATCTCGTTACCGGCAAGTCTCTTTACTCATTCTGTAATGCAGCATCCCGTAACTAACTCATCAGTCACATTGCTTGCAAGGCTTATAGTGATGTGCACTACCGAGAGGGCCCAGAGATACCTCTCCGACAATCGTAGTGACAAATCCTAATCTTGATCTATCCCAACTCAACAAGTACCATCGGAGACACCTGTAGAGCACCTTTATAATCACCCAGTTACGTTGTGACGTTTGGTAGCACACAAAGTGTTCCTCCGGAGTTGCATAATCTCCTAGTCATAGGAACATGTATAAGTCATGAAGAAAGCCATAACAACAAACTAAACGATCAAGTGCTAAGCTAACGGAATGGGTCAAGTCAATCACGTCATTCTCCTAATGATGTGATCCCGTTAATCAAATGACAACATGTCTATGGTTAGGAAACATAACCATCTTTTATTCAACGAGCTAGTCAAGTAGAGGCATACTAGTGACATTATGTTTGTCTAGGTATTCACACATGTACTAAGTTTCTGGTTAATACAATTCTAGCATGAATAATAAACATTTGTCATGATATAAGGAAATATAAATAACAACTTTATTATTGCCTCTAGGGCATATTTCCTTCAGTCTCCCACTTGCACTAGAGTCAATAATCTAGCTCATATCGCCATGTGATTTAACACCAATAGTTCACATCACCATGTGATTAACACCCATAGCTCACATCGTCATGTGACCAACACCCAGAGGGTTTACTAGAGTTAATAATCTAGTTCACATAGCTATATGATTAACACCCAAAGAGTACTAAGGTGTGAACATGTTTTGCTCGTGAGAGAAGTTTAGTCAACGGGTCTGTCACATTCAGAGCCGTATGTATTTTGCAAATATTCTATGTCTACAATGCTCTGCATGGAGCTACTCTAGATAGTTGCTCCCACTTTCAATATGTATCCAGATTGAGACTTAGAGTCATATGGATCAGTGTAAAAGCTTGCATCGATGTAACTCTTTACGACGAGCTCTTTTATCACCTCCATAATTGAGAAACATTCCATTAGTATTCACTAAGGATATTCTTGACCGCTGTCCAGTGATCTACTCCTAGATCACTATTGTACTCCCTTGCAAAACTCAGGGCAAGGTATACAATAGGTCTGGTACACAGCATGACATACTTTATAGAACCTATGACTGAGGCATATGGAATGGCTTTTCATTCTTTTTCTATTTTTTTCCATGGTTGGGTTTTTAGTCTTACTCAACTTCACACCCTGCAACACAGGCAAGAACTCCTTCCTTGACTGTTCCATTTTGAACTACTTCAAAATCTTATCAAGGTATGTGCTTTGTGAAAGTCCAATTAAGCGTCTTGATCTATCTCTATAGATCTTGATGCTCAATGTGTAAGCAGCTTCACCGAGGTCTTTCTTTTAAAAAACTCCTTTCAAACACTCCTTTATGCTTTCCAGAAAATTCTACATTATTTATGATCAACAATATGTCATTCACATATACTTATCAGAAAGGCTGTAGTGCTCCCACTCACTTTCCTCTAAATACAGGCTTCACCGCAAGTCTGTATAAAACTATATGCTTTGATCAACTCATCAAAGCGTATATTCCAACTCCGAGATGCTTGCACCAATCCATAGATGGATCACTGGAGCTTGCACACTTTGTTAGTACCTTTAGGATTGACAAAACCTTCTGGTTGCATGATATACAACTCTTCTTTAATAAATCCATTAAGGAATGCAATTTTGACATCCATTTGCCAGATTTCATAAAATGTGGCAATTGCTAACATGATTCGGACAGATTTAAGCATCGATACGAGTGAGAAAATCTCATCGTATTCAACACCTTGAACTTGTCGAAAAAAAAATTCTGACAAGTTGAGCTTTGTAGATAGTAACACTACTATCAGCGCCTGTCTTCCTTGAAGATTCATTTATTTTCTATGGCTTGCCGATCATCGGGCAAGTCCACCAGCGTCCACACTTTGTTCTCATACATGGATCCCATCTCAGATTTCATGGCCTCAAGCCATTTCGCAGAATCTGGGCTCATCATCGCTTCCTCATAGTTCGTAGGTTCGCCAAGGTCAAGTAACATGACCTCCAGAACAGGATTACCATACCACTCTGGTGCGGATCTTATTCTGGTTGACCTATGAGGTTCGGTAGTAACTTGATATGAAGTGTCATGATCATTATCATCAGCTTCCTCACTAATTGGTGTAGGGATCACAGGAATTGATTTCTGTGATGAACTACTTTCCAATAAGGGAGCAGGTACAGTTACCTCATCAAGTTCTACTTTCCTCCCACTCACTTCTTTCGAGAGAAACTCCTTCTCTAGAAAGGATCCATTCTTAGCAACAAATATCTTGCCCTCGGATCTTGTGATAGAAGGTGTACCCAACAGTTTCCTTTGGGTATTCTATGAAGACGCACTTTTCCGATTTGGCTTCAAGCTTATCAGGTTGAAGCTTTTTCACATAAGCATCGTAGCACCAAACTTTAAGAAACAACAACTTTGGTTTCTTGCCAAACCACAGTTCATAAGGCGTCGTCTCAACGAATTTTGATGGTGCCCTATTTAACGTGAATGCAGCTGTCTCTAATGTATAACCCCAAAACGATAGTGGTAAATCGGTAAGAGACATCATAGATCGCACCATATCCAATAAAGTGCGATTACAACATTCGGACACACCATTAGGCTGTGGTGTTCCAGGTGGCGTGAGCTGTGAAACTATTTCAAATTGTTTTAAATGAAGACCGAACTCGTAACTCAAATATTCTCCTCCACGATCAGATTGTAGCAATTTATTTTCTTGTTACGATGATTCTCCACTTCACTCTGAAATTCTTTGAACTTTTCAAATGTTTCAGACTTGTGTTTCATTAAGTAGATATACCCATATCTACTCAAATCATCTGTGAAGGTCAGAAAATAACGATACCCGCCACGAGCATCAACACTCATTGGACCGCATACATCGGTATGTATTATTTCCAGTAAGTCACTAGCTCGTTCCATTGTTCCAGAGAACGGAGTTTTAGTCATCTTGCCCATAAGGCACGGTTTGCAAGCATCAAATGATTCATAATCAAGTGATTACAAAAGTCCATCTTTATGGAGTTTCTTCATGCGCTTTACACCGATATGACCCAAACGGCAGTGCCACAAATAAGTTGCACTATCATTATAAACTTTGCATCTTTTGGCATCAATATTATGAATATGTGTATCACTACGATCAAGATCCAACAAACTATTTTCATTGGGTGTATGACCATCGAAGGTTTTATTCATGTAAACAGAACAACAATTATTCTCTGACTTTAAATGAATAACCGTATTGCAATAAACATGATCAAATCATATTCATGCTCAATGCAAACGCCAAATAACATTTATTTAGGTTCAACACTAATCCCGAAAGTATAGGGGGTGTGCAATGATGATCATATCAATCTTGGAACCACTTCCAACATACATCGTCACTTCACCCTCAACTAGTCTCTATCTATTCTGCAACTCCTGTTTCGAGTTACTAATCTTAGCAACCTAACAAGTATCAAATACCCAGGGGTTACTACGAGTACTAGTAAGGTACACATCAATAACATGTATATCAAATATACCTTTATTCACTTTGCCATCCTTCTTATCCACCAAATATTCAGGGCATTTTCTCTTCCGGTGACCAACTCAGTTTTAGGGTTTGGTCCAGCTTTGGGCTTCTTCACGGGAGTGACAACTTGCTTGCCATTCTACTTGAAGTTCCCTTTCTTTCCCTTTGCCCTTTTCTTGAAACTAGTGGTCTTGTCAATCATCAACACTTGATGCTCTTTCTTGATTTCTACCTTTGTTGATTTCAGCATCACGAAGAGCTTGGGATTCGTTTTCGTCATCCCTCGCATACTATAGTTCATCACGAGGTTCCAGTAACTTGGTGATGGTGACTAGAGAACTCTGTCAATCACTATCTTATATGGAATATTAACTCCCACTTGATTCAAGCGATTGTAATACCCAGACAATCTAAGTACATGGTCACTAGTTGAGCAATTCTCCTCCATCTTTTAGGCAAAGTACTTGTCAAAGGTCTCATACCTCTTGAAATGGGCATGAGTCTGAAATACCAATTTCATCTCTTGGAACATCTCATATGCTCCGTGACGTTTCAAAAACGTTTTTGAAGTCCCGATTCTAAGCCATAAAGCATGGTGCACAAAAATATCAAGTAGTCATCATATTGAGCTAGCCAAACATTCATAATGTTTGCATCTGCTCCTGCAATAGGTCTGTCACCTAGTGGTGCATCAAGGACATAATTCTTCTATGCAACAATGAGGATACCTCAGATCACGGACCTAGTCCGCATCTTTGCTACTAACATCTTTCAATTTAGTTTTCTCTAGGAACATATAAAAAACATAGGGAAGCTATAACGCGAGCTATTGATCTACAACATAATTTGCAAAATACTATCAGGAATAAGTTCATGATAAATTAAAGTTCAGTTTATCATATTACTTAAGAACTCCCACTTAGATAGACATCCCTCTAGTCATCTAAATGATCATGTGATCCAAATCAACTAAACCATGTCCGATCATCACGTGAGATGGAGTAGTTTTCAATGGTGAACATCACTATGTTGATCATATCTACTATATGATTCATGCTCGACCTTTCGGTCTCCAGTGTTCCGAGGCCATATCTGTATATGCTAGGCTCGTCAAGTTTAACCTGAGTATTCTGCATGTGCAAACTGGCTTGCGCCCGTTGTATTTGAATGTAGATCTTATCACACACGATCATCAGGTGGTGTCTCAGCACGAAGAACTTTCACAATGGCGCATACTCAGGGGAGAACACTTCTACCTTGAAATTTTAGTAAGGGGTCATCTTATAATGCTACCGCCGTACTAAGCAAAATAAGATGCATAAAGATAAACATCACATGCAATCAAAATATGTGACATGATATGGCCATCATCATCTTGTGCTTTTGATCTCCATCACCAAAGCAACGTCATGATCTCCATCCTCACAGGCTTGACACCTTGATCTCCGTCATAGCATTGTGGTCATCTCACCAACTATTGCTTCTACGACTATCGCTATAGCTTAGAGATAAAGTAAAGCAATTACATGGCATTTTTATTCATGCAATAAAGAGACAACCATAAGGCTTCTGCTAGTTGTCGATAACTTCAAGAAAACATGATCATCTCATACAACAACTTATATCTCAACACGTCTTGACCATATCACATCACAACATGCCCTGCAAAAGCAAGTTAGACGTCCTCTACTTTGTTTTTGCAAGTTTTATGTGGCTGCTACGGGCTTAGCAAGAATCATTCTTACCTACGCATCAAAACCACTATGATTTTTCGTCAAGTATGTGCTGTTTTAACCTTCAACAAGGACCAGGCGTAGCCACACTTGATTCAACTAAAGTTGGAGAAACTGACACGCGCCAGCCACGTGTGTGAAGCACGTCGGTAGAACAAGTCTCGCGTAAGCGTACGCATAATGTTGGTCCGGGCCGCTTCATCCAACATTACCGCCGAATCAAAGTTTGACATGCTGGTAAGCAGTATGACTAGTATCGCCCACAACTCACTTGTGTTCTACTCGTGCATATAACATCTACGCATAAACCTGGCTCAGATGCCACTGTTGGGGAATGTAGTAATTTCAAAAAAAATCCTACGCACACGCAAGATCATGGTGATGCATAGCAACAAGAGGGGAGAGTGTTGTCCACGTACCCTCGTAGACCGAAAGTGGAAGCGTTATGACAACGCGATTGATGTAGTCGTATGTCTTCACGACCGACCGATCCTAGTACCGAATGTACGACACCTCCACGATCTGCACACGTTCATCTCGGTGACGTCCCACGAACTCACGATCTAGTAGAGCTTCGAGGGAGAGTTCCGTCAGCACGACGGCGTGATGATGGTGTTGATAAAGCTACCGACACAGGGCTTCACCTAAGCACCGCAACGGTATGACCGAGGTGGATTATGGTGGAGGGGGGCACCGCACACGGCTAAAGATCAATGATCAACTTGTGTGTCTGTTGTGTCTTTGGGGTGTCCCCTGCCCACGTATATAAAGGAGGGAGGAGGAGTAGGCCAGCCCTAGAGGGGGCATGCCAAGTGTGGGAGTCCCTTAGGACTCCAAGTCCTATAGATCCCCTTTCCTTCTCGGAGTGGAGAAGAGAGAGGAAAAGAGAGGGAGTAAGGAAGGGCAGGGGCCCGCCCCCTTCCCCTAGTTCCAATTCGGACCCATGGGGGCGCGCTCCTCCCTTTTGGCATGCCTCTCTATTCCCGTATGCCCTAATAAGGCCCATACTTCCCCGGAGGATTCCGTAACCCTCGGTACCGGAAATACCCGAATCACTGGAACCTTCCGATGATCGAATATAGCCTTCGTCCAATATATCAATCTTTACGGCTCGACCATTTCGATACTCCTCGTCATGTCTCCGATCTCATCCGGGACTCCGAACTACCTTTGGTACATCAAAACACATAAACTCATAATACCGATCGTCACCGAACGTTAAGCGTGTGGACCCTACGGGTTTGGGAACTATGTAGACATGACCGAGACATGTCTATGGCAAATAACCAATAGTGGAACCTGGATGCTCATATTGGCTCCCATATATTCTACGAAGATCTTTATCGGTCAAACCGCATAACAACATACGTTATTCCCTTTGTCATCGGTATGTTACTTGCCCGAGATTCAATCGTCGGTATCTCAATACCTAGTTCAATCTCGTTACCGGCAAGTCTCTTTACTCGTTCCATAATGCATCATCCTATAACTAACTCATTAGTCACATTGCTTGCAAGGCTTATAGTGATGGGCATTACCGAGAGGGCCCAGAGATACCTCTCCGACAATCGGAGTGACAAATCCTAATCTTGATCTATGCCAACTCAACAAGTACCATCAGAGACACCTGTAGAGCACCTTTATAATCACCCAGTTATGTTGTGACATTTGGTAGCACACAAAGTGTTCCTCCGGTATTTGGGAGTTGCATAATCTCATAGTCATAGGAACATGTATAAGTCATGAAGAAAGCAATAGCAACAAACTAAACGATCAAGTGCTAAGCTAACGGAACGGGTCAAGTCAATCACATCATTCTCTAATGATGTGATCCTATTAATCAAATTACAACTCATGTCTATGGTTAGGAAACATAACCATCTTTGATTCAACGAGCTAGTCAAGTAGAGGCATACTAGTGACATTATGTTTATCTATGTATTCACACATGTACTAAGTTTCCGGTTAATACAATTCTAGCATGAATAGTAAACAGTTATGATGATATAAGGAAATATAAATAACAACTTTATTATTTCCTCTAGGGCATATTTCCTTCAATATTGGTGTAAAGCGCATGAAGAAACTCTATGCAGATGGACTTTCGGGATCACTTGATTATGAATCATTTGGTACTTGCGAACCATGACTCATGGGCAAGATGACTAAAACTCCATTCTCCAAAACAATGGAGCGAGCCAATGACTTACTGGAAATAATACATACCAATGTATGCGGTCCGATGAGAGTTGAGGCACGCGTCGGGTATCATTATTTTCTAACCTTCACAGATGATTTGAGCAGATATGGGTATATCTACTTAATGAAACACAAGTCTGAAACATTTGAAAAGTTCAAAGAATTTCAGAGAGAAGTGGAGAATCATCGTAACAAGCAAATAAAGTTTCTACGATATAACCGCAGAGACAAATATTTGAGTTACGAGTTTGGCCTTCATTTAAAACAATGTGGAATAGTTTCACAACTCATGCCACCTGGAACACCACAGTGTAATGGTGTGTCCGAACGTCATAACCGACTTTATTACATATGGTGCGATCTATGATGTCTCTTACCGATTTACCACTATCGTTTTGGGGTTAGTCATTAGAGACAGCTGCATTCACGTTAAATAGGGCACCGTCTAAATCTGTTGAGACGACATCGTATGAACTGTGGTTTTGCAATAAACCTAAGCTATCATTTCTTAAAGTTTGGGGATGCGATGCTTATGTCAAAAGGCTCCAGTCTGATAAGCTCAAAAAAAAGTCGAAGAAGTGCATCTTCATAGGATACCCTAAGGAAATAATTGGGTACACCTTCTACCATAGATCCGAAGGCAAGATCTTTTTTGCCAAGAATGGAACCTCTTTAGAGTAGGAGTTTCTCTCGAAAGAAGTGAGTGGGAGGAAAGTAGAACTTGATGAGGTAATTATACCTTCTCTCAATTTGGAAAGTAGCTCATCAGAGAAATCCGTTCCCATGATGCCGACACCAACTAGAGAGGAAGCTAATGATGATGATCATGAAACTTCAGATCAAGTTACTACCAAACCTCGTAGGTCAACCAAAACACGATCAACACCAGAGTGGTATGGTAATCCTGTTCTAGAAGTCATGTTACTACACAATGGCGAACTTACAAACTTTGAAGAAGCTATGATGAGCCCATATTACTATAAATGGCTTGAGGCAATGAAATCTAAGATAGGATCCATGTATGAGAACAAAGTGTGGACTTTGGTGGATTTTCCCGATGATCGGCGACCCATAGAGAATAAATGGATCTTCAAGAAGAAGGCTGACGCTGATGGTAATGTTACTGTCTACAAAGCTCGACTTGTCACAAAAGTTTTTTGACAAGTTCAAGGAGTTGACTATGATGAGACTTTCTCACCCGTAGCGATGCTTAAGTCTGTCTGAATCATGTTAGCAATTGCCGCATTTTATGATTATGAAATCTAGCAAATGGATGTCAAAACTGCATTCCTTAATGGATTTCTTAAAAAAGAGTTGTGTATGATGCAACTAGAAGGCTTTGTCGATCCTAAAGGTGCTAACAAAGTGTGCAAGCTCCAGCGATCCATCTATGGACTGGTGCAAGCATCTTGGAGTTGGAATATATGCTTTGGTGAGGTGATCAAAGCATATGGTTTTATACAGACTTTTGGAGAAGCCTGTATTTACAAGAAAGTGAGTGGGGGCTCTATAGCATTTCTGATCTTACATGTGGATGACATATTGCTGATTGGAAATGATATCAAATTTCTGGATAGCATAAAAGGATACTTGAATAAGAATTTTTCAATGAAAGACCTCGGTGAAGCTGCTTACATATTGGGCATCAAGATCTATATAGATAGATCAAGACGTTTGTGTCGGGACCCCGACTCAATGCCACATCGATCTAGCATGTAACACCTCATATCACTTTGCGGCCCCACGCACGGTATCCCCACGGGTGTCGCCTTACCTTTGCCCGGGACCGTTTGCGCGTTTTGGCACACGTATATGATGGTGTCGCTAGCATCCATATGATAAAGAGCCCGGGCTGACATGGCTAGTCGTAAACCCAAAGTGGCACTAACTTACAGGGACAGGCATCCATGACCCAGCATCGAAAGTGTCGGTCATCAGCGAGTGAATCCAGGCTGTAGCACTGGGCTAACAGGACTCCGGTGAACCGGGTTGTAGCGGGCTAACAGGACTCCGGTATTCATCGCGTGACATTTCTCCGAAGGGACAAACACAGGAACGAAGAAGGACACATGCCGGCCAGCCTAAGTGTTCCGGAGCAGTAGCAAGCTACCAGGGCTCAGTGGAAGCACTAGGAGACATTTCCCGGTAAGAGAGACTACTAAGGATAAACAACTAGATAGTCAGATCCCACACATAGCAATACACATTACACGTACGCATAACATGCAAGTATGTGCTGTACAACATGGCATCACAGCATAACTCAACAACTCATATAGATAAAGGCTCAGAAGAGCCATCACAGCATTTATTGCAAACAGGGGTCACAAGACCCATCATACAGAGCATACAAGCAACAAGCGGAAGCATTACATGTCTGGGTACAGACATCTACAAATGAAAAAGGCTGAAAGCCTGACTATCTACAACATCCGATCAAGATCGTAGCTGAGGTACTAGCTACTAGTCGAAGTCCATGAGAACCCTAGTAAGACCGAAGTCTCCGCTGCAAAAACATAAATAAAGCAACATGAGTACAAAGGTACTCAGCAAGACTTACATCAGATCCTATCATACATGCATTTGTATCAAGAGGGTAATGTGGGGTTTAGTTGCAGCAAGCCAGCTTTGACTCTGTGGCTATCCTGTTCTACGACTACCAGAAACTCTTGAGGTGAAACAACGTACACGAGTCCACTAATCACCATACAATACACTACTATGGATTCATCCCCGTCTCCCTACGAGAAGGCCATCCATAGCACTCACACTTGTCTTGAGCATTTTAGAGTATCCACTTCAAGTTGTCTATGTACCATGTAAGCATCCAAGAAGTCCATAACCGCGGACCCGGCTATTCGAATAGATCATGTTAACCCTGCAGGGGTGTACTTCTTCACACACGCTCTCGCCACTTACCGCCATGTACACGTCATGTATCTCGGCAACCTTCAAGCGGAAGCCTGGCGAGGGTGTCGGCCACGACCTGACTAACCACACAAGACTCTAGTCCAGGTTTATCGCCTATTCGGGTTCCATCCGCAAGGAGATCCGGCCGGGGTGTCGCTTACGGCCCCAAACGATGTGTACAGGGTTCCCGAGCCCACCATCCGGGTGCCACTCGGTACACCAGGCCACGTGTGCCTAGTCTGTCCCAAGCCCACCCTGCCGGGTGCCACTTGGTAGAAAAATAGCACTACCTACAAACACCAGAAACTAGTTGCGACTCCTGGACAGAGACCAAGTTGGTTAATAAGTCGAGAGGGGTCGAGTTACCGGAACCCAATGTGTGGTAGTATCGAGTCATTGGACAACATACATAGAACTCAGTGCTTAAGGACGGTTCCAGTGAGACAACCCACCATGTACTCCTACATGGCCTCTCACCGCTACCTTTACCAAATCGTGTTCACACACACTTCACTCTCAGCATCAGAACATATCGTAACACTCCAATTCATTCCCAATGAATCAGACCTGACACAACTCTAAGCAATAGCAGGCATAGCATGGTAGGAACACAACAATGGCTTCAATCAACTCCTACACATGCTAGTGGGTTTCAACTATTTACTGTGGCAATGACAGGTCATGCAGAGGAATGGGTTCAACTACCGCAGCACAAAGTAGCAGATGAACCGTTGTTGTCCTAATGCAATAACTGAGAGCAGGAGCGAGAGAGTAGGGTTTTATCGAAATGAACAAGGGGGGTTTGCTTGCCTGGTAAATCAACAGAGGAGGCACTGCTTCACAGACAGGTACTCTGGAACGGACTCCGGAGCAGGACCTATCGAGAAGGAACGGTGCCGGCAATCAAAACACAATCATATGCAACAATATGATGCATGAACATGGCATGTAGATGTGATGCTGTTTGAGCTAATGCAACTAGTAAACATTTGGTTTGAAGTCCATTTGAACCAAAGGTTCAAATGCATTTCTAGATTAAGTCTCTTATATATGCCATAATGTGTTTTTCCATATTCAGCATGTATAAGTTGGTTTTTTCATGCATGAAACTAGTACAGATGGAAAGATTGCATTTTTCTGATAATTTTTCATATATAAATTATTTTAATCTGAGCTACGGTTGAATTGATATGAATTTTTGAAGTTTAGAACAATTTCTGGAATTTTCTGATTAAATTTAAATCCAGAATTCATATATTGCGTCAGCATGACGTCAGCACGACGTCAGCGGTCAACTGCGGCTGGTCCGGGTCAAACCTGACGTGTGGGGTCCACACGTCAGTGACAGGGGGGTTAAACAGGGGTTAATTTAGTTCTAATTAACAGTTAGTGGCGCTGGGGCCCACTGTCAGTGTCAGGGGGGGTTAATTAAGCGGTGATTAGCACTAAGCTAATCACCTGACGGGCCGGGCCCACATGGCAGGGCTCAGGCGACGGGGCTCGCCGCCGGCGACCTCTGGACGCGGCGGAGTCCGCGCCACAGGCCACGGGGACGGCGTCTGAGAGCACCGGGGCGTAGCCCGGGCTCTCACGCATCTGGTGGGACAGGTGGGAGGAGCGGGGAAGGCCGGAGCTCGCCGGAGCAAAGCTCGCGGCGGCGGCCGGAGCTCGGCTTCGAGCGGGAACGGGCTGCGGGGCACGGGGAGGCCACCTGAGGGGCTCGGCGGCACCCTCGTGGCACTGGGAGCGCGATGGAAGGCTCGGTTTGGGCGGAGGCGGGCCGAGACGGCGTCGGCGACATGGACGGCGGCGAGAGGCTTCGGCCGTGGTGGGGAACGGCGCTACGGCGCGGGAACGAGGGGGAGAAGAGAGGGGAACGGTGGAGGAGCTCACCGCGGATCCAACGGCGTCGTCGGCGAGCTCGGGGAAGGCTTGGGGCAGCCGGAGCGACGACGACGATCTCGTCGGCCGGAGCTTGAAGACGACGGCGATTGCGATGAAGCGGGGCTTCCCCGGGTTGCTTGCTCGGTGAGGAGGGAGAGGGGGTCGCGGCGGAGCTCGGGGAATCTACGGAGGGGCGAGGGAACGGCGGGGAGCGCGTCGTTGGTGAGCTGCGGCGGCGGCAGTGCTTCGGGTGAGAGGGAGAGAGAGCAGGGGAAGGGAATGAGGGCGAGGGAGAGTGCGAGGGGGTCGGGGTGGCTGCATGGCGTCGTCCGGGGCATCGAGGGCGACGAGAAGGGCGCCAGGCAGGCAGGGAGGGAGGTGGCGTGGCGCGGTGGCGCGCGCGCGCGCCGGGCACGCTCCCCTCCCTGTCGGGGAGGAAGACGACAGAGGAGGGGGGCCAGGTGGGCTGGGCCGCCTACTGGCTGGGCCAGAGGCGCCAGGCAGAAGCCCAGGTAAGGTTCCCTCTTCTGTTTTTTTTTGTTTTCTAATTTTCTGACATTTGTTTGGTTTAATAAAAAAATACTAAACCATTTTATTTGCTTATGCCAATTTTTGCAGGAGCTAGATATATTATTCCAGAGCTCCTTTATAAATGGCATAATTTTTGGACCATATTTCATATATATAGAAATATATTTCCAATGCAAATATTTATCGAATTAATCCAAATGGCCAAAATAAATATCCATGAGCTCCTAAAAATATTGTTTTGATTTTTATCTCTGTCCAATATTTTCAGAGGGCAACATGAGCATTTTCTTGGACCCTTTCGGAGAAATTTTTATTTGGGTCATTTTCAAAAATGATTCTGAGGGTTCCACCAATCCTCATTTCAAATTTAAATGAAATTTAAACATGATGCACAAATGACTAGCTAGTCTAGGTCATACCAGACTAGGGATGTGACAACTCGCCCCCACTTGAAAGAATCTCGTCCCGAGATTCAGGGGTCGACGGAAAGAAAGCGGGGTACTCCAGTCGAAGACGATCTTCTCGCTCCCAAGTAGCTTCTCTCTCGGAATGATGAGACCACTGAACTTTGAGAAACTTGATGTTCTGACGTCGGGTAACACGCTCGGCTTGATCAAGAATGCGAACCGGGTACTCTCGGTATGTGAGGTTATCTTGGAGATCAAGCGTTTCGTGGTCCACTCCACGGATAGGATCCGAGAAGCAACGCCTGAGTTGAGAGACGTGGAAGACATCATGAACTCGAGAAAGATGTGGGGGTAGTTCCAACTGGTAGGCAACCTCTCCTCGTTTAGCGAGAATGCGAAAGGGACCAATGTAACGAGGAGCCAACTTGCCCTTGATACCGAAACGATGGGTACCCTTCAAAGGAGTAACCCGAAGGTAAGCTTGGTCGCCAATTTCATAAGTCATATCCTTATGATGACGATCATACTGACTCTTTTGACGAGACTGGGCTGTTTTCAAATTCTCACGAATGATGCGAACTTGCTCTTCTGCCTCCTGGATCATGTCCGGTCCAAAGAATTGTCTTTCACCGGTTTCTGACCAGTTCAAAGGTGTTCGACATCTTCGTCCATAGAGAACCTCAAAAGGAGCTTTCTTGAGGCTGGATTGGTAGCTATTGTTATAAGCAAACTCGGCGAAAGGAAGACATTTCTCCCAATCCATACCGAATGAGATAACGCAAGCTCTGAGCATGTCTTCGAGAATTTGATTGACCCGTTCCACCTGACCACTCGACTGAGGGTGGAAAGCGGTACTGAAGGAAAGATGGGTTCCCATGGCAGTTTGGAAACTCTCCCAGAAATGAGAAGTGAAAAGGCTGCCACGGTCTGAATTGATCTCTAGTGGAACACCATGCAGTGACACTATTCGAGAAATATATAAGTCAGCAAGCTGACTAGCAGTGATACTCTCTCGAACAGGAAGGAAGTGAGCCACTTTGGAAAGACGATCAACGACTACGAAGATAGCGTTATTCCCTCTCTTGGTCCTGGGAAAGCCGGTGATGAAGTCCATACCAACTTTATCCCATTTCCATTCAGGAATAGCTAAAGGCTGAAGGGTGCCAGCAGGTCTTTGATGCTCTGCCTTAACGCGACGACAAACGTCACATTTAGCAATGAACTCTGCGATTTCTCTCTTCATCCTAGTCCACCAGAACCTCTGGCGTAGGTCCTGATACATCTTAGTGCTACCAGGATGAATCGTGAGAGGAGATTCATGCGCCTCCTTAAGAATCAACTGACGAAGATGTTGCTTCTTGGGAACCACCAAGCGATTCTCAAAGAAAACAACACCACGATCATCCATAGAGAAACATCCACCAACTCCCTTCTTAATGTTTCTCTTGATCCGGGTAATCCCTGTATCATGCTTCTGGGCTTCTATGATAAGATCCACAAGGGTAGGTTTCGCCACCAAGGTAGAAAGAAATCCGCGAGGAGCTATGTGAAGATTAAGCTTACAGAATTCCTCATGGAGAAGTGGTTGGCCTTGCTGCAACATGAGATTGTTACAATAAGATTTACGGCTTAGAGCATCAGCCATGACATTGGCTTTGCCTGGGGTGTAGGTAATCCCTAGATCATAATCTATGATCAACTCCAACCAACGTCTTTGCCTAAGGTTCAGATCCGGTTGGGTGAAGATATACTTGAGACTCTGGTGATCGGTGTAGATCTCGCAACGTTTACCAAGGAGGTAATGTCGCCAGGTCTTGAGTGCATAGACTACGGCTGCAAGCTCTAGATCATGTGTAGGATAATTCTCCTCATGTGGATGCAACTGTCGAGATGCATAGGCAATCACATGACGATCCTGCATAAGAATGCAACCTAGTCCCTGTCGTGAGGCGTCGCAGTAGATAATAAAGTCTTTAGTGAAATCCGGTGGCACAAGTATGGGAGCAGAAGTCAGGCGTCTTTTCAGTTCCTGAAAACTGTACTCACACTGTGGGGACCACTCAAACTTTTTATCTTTCTTGAGAAGTTCCGTGAGGGGTTTGGCTACTTTGGAGAAGTTTTCAACAAAGCGGCGACAATAGCTGGCTAGACCAAGGAAGCTCCTAACTTGTTTAACGGTCTCAGGTGGAGTCCAATCGAGAACGGCTTGAACTCTCTCGGGATTGACAGCAATGCCCTTACCAGAGATTACGTGGCCTAAGTAGGTCACTTCTGACAACCAAAATTCACACTTGGAGAACTTGGCATAAAGGCGGTGCTCTCTGAGTTTTTCTAACACGAGTCTAAGATGTTCGGCATGCTCTTCCTCGTTCTTCGAGTAAATAAGAATATCATCGAGGTAAACCACGACGAACTTATCTAAGTACTCCATGAAGATCGAGTTCATCAAGCGGGAGAATGTAGCTGGAGCGTTGGTTAGCCCAAAGGACATGACCGTGTACTCGTACTGGCCATAACGAGTGACAAAAGCTGTCTTGGGAATGTCCCCGTTTCTGATTTTGATTTGATGGTAGCCTAACCTTAAATCCATCTTGGAGAAGACTGAGGATCCAGCGAGCTGATCATACAGGTCGTTGATCCTGGGAAGCGGATACTTGTTCTTTATCGTGACCAAATTAACGGGACGATAATCTACAACCATCCGGTCCGTACCGTCTTTCTTCTTGACGAAGAGGACGGGCAAGCCCAAGGAGAAGAACTAGGACGGATGAAACCCTTTTGCAAGGACTCATCGAGTTGTTTCTTAAGCTCGGCTAGTTCTAGGGGTGCCATCTTGTAAGGTCTCCGGGAGATTGGAGCTGTTCCTGGGATAAGATCTATGACGAACTCTACATCTCTGTCAGGTGGAACACCTGGCAGTTCCTCTGGAAAGACATCCGGAAAGTCACGGACTACCGGGATATCTTCAAGGTCTGGAAGAGGGCTGGCATTAAGAGAATAGAGCTGACGCTTTGCAACTCTAGTGGAGACGGTGACTATCTTGCCAGATGGGTGTGTAAGCTGAACAGATCTGGAGTAACAATCAATCTTGGCATGATGAGCTGTCATCCAGTCCATACCCAAGATGATCTTAATATCTGAGGACTTGAGGGCTACAAGTGATGCAAGGAATACAAGTCTATCAACAAGGATTTCGTTACCATGGCTGATTCTGGTGGTCTGTCATCTAGACCCTGGGGTTTGGATTTCAAGCGGAGTTGGCATATCACAAAATGACATGTCGTGCAAGCGAGCATAGCCTTCAGAAATGAAGGAGTGAGATGCTCCAGTATCAAATAGAACTGATGCTGGGTGACAATTGACAAGGAGGGTACCAAGAACGACATCCGGATCATCATAAGCGTCTTTAGCTGAGACGTGATGCACACATCCACGTTCAGTAGGGGCTGACTTAACACTGTTCATCTTGCGTGATGGCTTAACAGAGCCAACAGTCTTCTCGGGCTGGGGTGGAGCATAACTAGTCTGAGAGCAGTCACGTGCATAGTGTCCTGGCTTCCCGCATGTGAAGCAAGTCCCTGAGGTTGGACGTGGACCCGCACTGACAAGCGGTCTACCAGTAGGCCTGGGTGGAACATATGACTGAGCTGGGGAGGCACCACATAGGATGGCTTCGGTGCATATCCGGAAGGAAGAGCGGAGTTTGGAACCCAAATCCAGCGCTTCTGGGAACTAGAGCCAGAGGAGGATCCCAAATCACGGGTGTGCTTACGAGACTCCTCGTAAGTGAGCTGAGCTGTCTCTGCATTAATGGCTTTGTTCACAAGAGCTTGGAATGTATCACAATGATGCAGGTGGAGATCACGACGCAACTTGGGGTTGAGACCCTTCCGGAACCTAGCCTGCTTCTTGGCGTCCGTGGACACTTCTTCTGTGGCATAACGGGCGAGGTTCTCGAACTCTCTGCTATAAGCATCAACAGCCATCTTACTCTGGGTGAAACTGCAGAACTCTTCTCTCTTGCGATCAAGGAGGGCCTGGGGAATGTGATGCTCGCGAAAAGACTCAGTGAAGTCCTTCCAGGTAGGAATCTGGCCAGCTGGAAGCATAGCCTCATAGTTCTGCCACCAAAGACTAGCAGGACCTTCCAGGTGGTATGTGGCATAAGTGACCTTGTCATCTTCAGCTACGCTCGCGGAAAGCAGCTTATGAGTGATGCTACGGAGCCAGTCATCTGCATCGAGTGGCTCGATGGAATGATGAAAGGTAGGTGGGTGCAAACGAATGAAATCATGAATGGTAGCAGACCCTTTGAACTGATGTGCGGTGTTCTCCTCGATACGTGCCAACAAACGATTAGACTCACGCTTGTTCCTTTCCATCTCTAGCATGAACTCTGTCAACGAAGGCTGGTCGGGAGGATCCTCATCCCTACCATCTCCGTGGTTCTGGCTACGAACAACAGAACTTGATGACATCCTGAGAAACGAAACCCAGGGATGAAATCAACATTAACTATAGACTGTAGAATGTAGGACAAGGGATTAGTATCACTCGAACTCCTAGGAAAATTCCGGCAGCATAACGGCAGTGAAATGCTCAGAATGAGACATCCTACTAAAAATGGGGTGGTAACATACTCATCAGCATTACTCAAGCTTCTGAGATCATACTAAACAGACTACACCGGAAATACTCAAAACTGGGGTATGACTCTGATCAACCAGTCCTATGGAACTACGGAGTAGTAACACGTGATCCTGATAGACGGAAGAGAAGCCTAGTTCCTTAACCCCGTAGGAAAGATAGGATGACTCAGATCAGAAGGCCATGAGGTAAAGGAGTAAAAGAGCCTTACGTTCCTTCCCACAATCAATTCCCTTACATAACTAAAGAATTTCTAGACTCAACTTCGACCAGTATGGCTTGGTAAACCTACAGGCAGTCAGGCTCTGATACCAGCGCTGTCGGGACCCCGACTCAATGCCACATCGATCTAGCATGTAACACCTCATATCACTTTGCGGCCCCACGCACGGTATCCCCACGGGTGTCGCCTTACCTTTGCCCGGGACCGTTTGCGCGTTTTGGCACACGTATATGATGGTGTCGCTAGCATCCATATGATAAAGAGCCCGGGCTGACATGGCTAGTCGTAAACCCAAAGTGGCACTAACTTACAGGGACAGGCATCCATGACCCAGCATCGAACGTGTCGGTCATCAGCGAGTGAATCCAGGCTGTAGCACTGGGCTAACAGGACTCCGGTGAACCGGGCTGTAGCGGGCTAACAGGACTCCGGTATTCATCGCGTGACATTTCCCCGAAGGGACAGACACAGGAACGAAGAAGGACACATGCCGGCCAGCCTAAGTGTTCCGGAGCAGTAGCAAGCTACCAGGGCTCAGTGGAAGCACTAGGAGACATTTCCCGGTAAGAGAGACTACTAAGGATAAACAACTAGATAGTCAGATCCCACACATAGCAATACACATTACACGTACGCATAACATGCAAGTATGTGCTGTACAACATGGCATCACAGCATAACTCAACAACTCATATAGATAAAGGCTCAGAAGAGCCATCACAGCATTTATTGCAAACAGGGGTCACAGGACCCATCATACAGAGCATACAAGCAACAAGCGGAAGCATTACATGTCTGGGTACAGACATCTACAAATGAAAAAGGCTGAAAGCCTGACTATCTACAACATCCGATCAAGATCGTAGCTGAGGTACTAGCTACTAGTCGAAGTCCATGAGAACCCTAGTAAGACCGAAGTCTCCGCTGCAAAAACATAAATAAAGCAACATGAGTACAAAGGTACTCAGCAAGACTTACATCAGATCCTATCATACATGCATTTGTATCAAGAGGGTAATGTGGGGTTTAGTTGCAGCAAGCCAGCTTTGACTCTGTGCTATCCTGTTCTACGACTACCAGAAACTCTTGAGGTGAAACAACATACACGAGTCCACTAATCACCATACAATACACTACTATGGATTCATCCCCGTCTCCCTACGAGAAGGCCATCCATAGCACTCACACTTGTCTTGAGCATTTTAGAGTATCCACTTCAAGTTGTCTATGTACCATGTAAGCATCCAAGAAGTCCATAACCGCGGACCCGGCTATTCGAATAGATCATGTTAACCCTGCAGGGGTGTACTTCTTCACACACGCTCTCGCCACTTACCGCCATGTACACGTCATGTATCTCGGCAACCTTCAAGCGGAAGCCTGGCGAGGGTGTCGGCCACGACCTGACTAACCACACAAGACTCTAGTCCAGGTTTATCGCCTATTCGGGTTCCATCCGCAAGGAGATCCGGCCGGGGTGTCGCTTACGGCCCCAAACGATGTGTACAGGGTTCCCGAGCCCACCACCCGGGTGCCACTCGGTACACCAGGCCACGTGTGCCTAGTCTGTCCCAAGCCCACCCTGCCAGGTGCCACTTGGTAGAAAAATAGCACTACCTACAAACACCAGAAACTAGTTGCGACTCCTGGACAGAGACCAAGTTGGTTAATAAGTCGAGAGGGGTCGAGTTACCGGAACCCAATGTGTGGTAGTATCGAGTCATTGGACAACATACATAGAACTCAGTGCTTAAGGACGGTTCCAGTGAGACAACCCACCATGTACTCCTACATGGCCTCTCACCGCTACCTTTACCAAATCGTGTTCACGCACACTTCATTCTCAGCATCAGAACATATCATAACACTCCAATTCATTCCCAATGAATCAGACCTGACACAACTCTAAGCAATAGCAGGCATAGCATGGTAGGAACACAACAATGGCTGCAATCAACTCCTACACATGCTAGTGGGTTTCAACTATTTACTGTGGCAATGACAGGTCATGCAGAGGAATGGGTTCAACTACCGCAGCACAAAGTAGCAGATGAACCGTTGTTGTCCTAATGCAATAACTGAGAGCAGGAGCGAGAGAGTAGGGTTTTATCGAAATGAACAAGGGGGGTTTGCTTGCCTGGTAAATCAACAGAGGAGGCACTGCTTCACAGACAGGTACTCTGGAACGGACTCCGGAGCAGGACCTATCGAGAAGGAACGGTGCCGGCAATCAAAACACAATCATATGCAACAATATGATGCATGAGCATGGCATGTAGATGTGATGCTGTCTGAGCTAATGTAACTAGTAAACATTTGGTTTGAAGTCCATTTGAACCAAAGGTTCAAATGCATTTCTAGATTAAGTCTCTTATATATGCCATAATGTGTTTTTCCATATTCACCATGTATAAGTTGGTTTTTTCATGCATGAAACTAGTACAGATGGAAAGATTGCATTTTTATGATAATTTTTCATATATAAATTATTTTAATCTGAGCTACGGTTGAATTGATATGAATTTTTGAAGTTTAGAACAATTTCTGGAATTTTCTGATTAAATTTAAATCCAGAATTCATATATTGCGTCAGCATGACGTCAGCACGACGTCAGCGGTCAACTGCGGCTGGTCCGGGTCAAACCTGACGTGTGGGGTCCACACGTCAGTGACAGGGGGGTTAAACAGGGGTTAATTTAGTTCTAATTAACAGTTAGTGGCGCTGGGGCCCACTGTCAGTGTCAGGGGGGGTTAATTAAGCGGTGATTAGCACTAAGCTAATCACCTGACGGGCCGGGCCCACATGGCAGGGCTCAGGCGACGGGGCTCGCCGCCGACGACCTCTGGACGCGGCGGAGTCCGCGTCACAGGCCACGGGGACGGCGTCTGAGAGCACCGGGGCGTAGCCCGGGCTCTCGCGCATCTGGTGGGACAGGTGGGGGGAGCGGGGAAGGCCGGAGCTCGCCGGAGCAAAGCTCGCGGCGGCGGCCGGAGCTCGGCTTCGAGCGGGAACGGGCTGTGGGGCACGGGGAGGCCACCTGAGGGGCTCGGCGGCACCCTCGTGGCACTGGGAGCGCGATGGAAGGCTCGGTTTGGGCGGAGGCGGGCCGAGACGGCGTCGGTGACATGGACGGCGGCGAGAGGCTTCGGCCGTGGTGGGGAACGGTGCTACGGCGCGGGAACGAGGGGGAGAAGAGAGGGGAACGGTAGAGGAGCTCACCGCGGATCCAACGGCGTCGTCGGCGAGCTCGGGGAAGGCTTGGGGCAGCCAGAGCGACGACGACGATCTCGTCGGCCGGAGCTTGAAGACGACGGCGATTGCGATGAAGCGGGGCTTCCCCGGGTTGCTTGCTCGGTGAGGAATGAGAGGGGGTCGCGGCGGAGCTTGGGGAATCTACGGAGGGGCGAGGGAACGGCGGGGAGCGCGTCGTTGGTGAGCTGCGGCGGCGGCAGTGCTTCGGGTGAGAGGGAGAGAGAGCAGGGGAAGGGAATGAGGGCGAGGGAGAGTGCGAGGGGGTCGGGGTGGCTGCGTGGCGTCGTCCGGGGCATCGAGGGCGACGAGAAGGTCGCCAGGCAGGCAGGAAGGGAGGTGGCGTGGCGCGGTGGCACGCGCGTGCGCCGGGCACGCTCCCCTCCCTGTCGGGGAGGAAGACGGCAGAGGAGGGGGGCCAGGTGGGCTGGGCCGCCTGCTGGCTGGGCCGGCCTGCTGCGGCTGGGCCAGAGGCGCCAGGCAGAAGCCCAGGTAAGGTTCCCTCTTCTGTTTTTTTTGTTTTCTAATTTTTTGACATTTGTTTGGTTTAATAAAAAAATACTAAACCATTTTATTTGCTTATGCCAATTTTTGCAGGAGCTAGATATATTATTCCAGAGCTCCTTTATAAATGGCATAATTTTTGGACCATATTTCATATATATAGAAATATATTTCCAATGCAAATATTTATCGAATTAATCCAAATGGCCAAAATAAATATCCATGAGCTCCTAAAAATATTGTTTTGATTTTTATCTATGTCCAATATTTTCAGAGGGCAACATGAGCATTTTCTTGGACCCTTTCGGAGAAATTTTTATTTGGGTCATTTTCAAAAATGATTCTGAGGGTTCCACCAATCCTCATTTCAAAATTTAATGAAATTTAAACATGATGCACAAATGACTAGCTAGTCTAGGTCATACCAGACTAGGGATGTGACAGTTTGATAAGACTTTCAATGAGTACATACCTGGACAAGATTTTGAAGGAGTTCAAAATGGATCAGTCAAAAAGGAGTTCTTGCCTGTATTGTAAGGTGTGAAGTTGAGTAAAGACTCAAAACCCGACCACGCCAGAAGATAAAGAGAGAATGAAAGTCATTCCCTATGCCTAGGCCATAGGTTCTATAAAGTATGCAATGTTGTGTACCAAACATGTTGTGTACCTTGCCATGAGTTTGACAAGGGGGTACAATAGTGATCCAGGAGTAGATCACTGAACAGTGGTCAAAATTATCCTTAGTTACCTTAAAGAGGACTAAGGAAATGTTCCTCGGTTATGGAGGTGATAAAGAGTTCGTCGTAAAGAGTTACGTCGATACAAGCTTTGACACTGATCTAGATGACTCTAAGTATCAATCTAGATATGTATTGAACGTGGGAGCAATTAGCTAGAGTAGCTCCATACAGAGCTTTGTAGACATAGAAATTTGCAAAATACATATGAATCTGAATGTGACAGACCCATTGACTAAACCTCTCCCACAAGCAAAACATGATCACACCTTAGTCTTTGGGTGTTAATCGCATGGCGATGTGAACTAGATTATTGACTCTAGTAAACCCTTTGGGTGTTGGTCACATGGTGATGTGAACAATGGGTGTTAATCAGATGATGATGTGAACTATTGGTGTTAAATCACATGGCGATGTGAACTAGCATATTGACTCTAGTGAAGTGGAAGACTGAAGGAAATATGCCCTAGAGGCAATAATAAAGTTGTTATTTTATATTTCCTTATTTCATGATAAATGTTTATTATTCATGCTAGAATTGTATTAACTAGAAACTTGATACATGTGTGGATACGTAGACAAAACACCGTGTCCCTAGTAAGCCTCTACTAGACTAGCTCGTTAATCAAAGATGGTTAAGTTTCCTAACCATAGACATGTGTTGTCATTTGATGAATGAGATCACATCATTAGGAGAATTATGTGATGGACAAGACCCATTCGTTAGTTTAGCATTATGATTGTTCAGTTTTATTGCTATTGCTTTCTTCATGTCAAATACATATTCCTCTGACTATGAGATTATGCAACTCCCGGATACCATAGGAATGCCTTGTGTGCTATCAAACATCACAACATAACTGGGTGATTATAAAGATGCTCTACAGGTATCTCCGAAGGTGTCTGTTGGGTTGGCATAGATTGAGATTAGGATTTGTCACTCCGAGTGTCGGAGAGGTATCTCTGGGCCCTCTCGGTAATACACATCATAACAAGCCTTGCAAGCAAAGTAACTAATGCTTTAGTTGTAGGATGATGTATTACAGAACTAGTAAAGAGACTTGCCGGTAATGAGATTGAACTAGGTATGTAGATACCGATGATCGAATCTCGGGTAAGTAACATACGGATGACAAAGGGAATAACGTATGTTGTCATAACGGTTCGACCGATAAAGATATTCGTAGAATATGTGGGAGCCAATATGAGCATCCAGGTTCCGCTATTGGTGATTGACCACAAAGGTGTCTCGGTCATGTCTACATAGTTCTCGAACCCGTAGGGTCCGCACGCTTAACGTTCGATGATGATATTGTATTATATGAGTTATGTGATTTGGTGACCAAATGTTGTTCGGAGTCCGGGATGAGATCATGGACATGGCGAGGAGTCTCGAAATGGTTGATAGGTAAAGATTGATATATAGGATGATGGTATTCGGACACTAGAAGTGTTTCGGGAAGCACCGAGTACTTATCGGGTCACCCCGGACACCCCTGTCAAAAGATATGGGCCTTATGGGCCAAGAGGGGAAACGCACTAGCCACAAAGGGGCTGGTGCGCCCCCCCCCATATGGGTTGGCCAAATTCGAGAAGGAAAAGGGAAGGAGTAAAGGGAAAAGGGAATAGGATTCCCCCTTGCCCCTCTTCCCTTCCTACTCCAAATAGGAATAGGACAGGGGGTTGGCCGAATTGGGAGAGGACCCCAAGTAGGATTCCTCCTGATGAGGACATCAATACCATTGTTACACCCACAGCCCCTGCTGCTATACATACTAGACCAATTACTAGAGCTTGCACATGCCAATTAAATTACCAGGTACTTTTGTTTCTTGGTAATGATTCTAATGTTCAAGGGAATATGATGCTGCCTAAATTGGATACATTTGTTTTGCTTACAAATGAAAGGCCTAGCTTGGAGAAGGATGGACATTGGAGTAAGAACAAGCATGGAGATGATGGCATGTGCAAGGGGAACAAGAACGGAGTTACAAGTGATGATTTCAGGACGTTGAAGCCACCATAATGAGTGCATGAAGCCTTGGACAAAATATACAAGATGCTACTTCATAACTTTTGTCCATAGGCTGTTCTAGGTGCTGCGTCACCTTATTATTGGGCTAGGCCCATGTAATTTCTAAATACTTGAGTATAGGCTGTTTTTAGAGTCTGTATGTGTGGGGAAACAAGAGATAGGGTTGGTTTCGGACCCCTTCCCCAAGGGCCACGAAATTCCCCCCTCTTCCTCCATATGTACAACCCTTAGGGCGTCGTTTAGACTTAGGGTTTTGTTTATATTAAAAGTTTGCCATAGCTGCAACTTCACGTACTTCGTTTGTGTTCAACGACCAGACCAAGACGTCACAGAACCCCATCTTGATCAATAAAGCTTTCATCTTATATTCGCAATATCCAGATTGCAATCTCAGTTTCTTGCTTGTTCTTCGTTTGCTCGCAGGAAATAGACCCTCGTGGTCAGGTTGATCGTGCTCCAGCGTGGTCAATAACCTCTCAGAGTTGGTTTAGCGATTTCTAAGGCGCTACGTCCTCGCACGTATGTGGTCAGATCATCAAAGTCTACTCCTCCGAAATGATAATCACCATCTCATCGAAAGACGGGATACCTTAGCCTCTATCAAGTGGTATCAGATCTTTAGGTTGCTCAGTGAGATTTTACAGTTTTTCATAGTTTAGATCGAGTCTGTTCTTCATACCTACCGTCCACCAAAAAGGCAAAAAAAAGGTTAGTTCATCATATCCGAACCAATCTGAGCCTTTGCATAATCTTTTTAGTGTTTTGCATTGTTGAGTTTGCGGTTGCATCGTCGTGTCTAGTTGCTGGTCTTAGTGTCTGATGTCTACTACACAACCTTCTTCCTGTAGACATTGTTGGGCCTCCAAGTGCAGAGGTTCGTAGGACAGCAGCAAATTTCCCTCAAGTGGATGACCTAAGGTTTATCAATCCGTGGGAGGCGTAGGTTGAAGATGGTCTCTCTCAAGCAACCCTGCAACCAAATAACAAAGAGTCTCTTGTGTCCCCAACACACCCAATACAATGGTAAATTGTATAGGTGCACTAGTTAGGCGAAGAGATGGTGATACAAGTGCAATATGGATGGTAGATATAGGTATTTGTAATCTGAAAATATAAAAACAGCAAGGTAGCAAGCGATAAAAGTGAGCGTAAACGGTATTGCAATGCTAGGAAACAAGGCCTATGGTTCATACTTTCACTAGTGCAAGTTCTCTCAACAATAATAACATAATTGGATCATATAACTATCCCTCAACATGCAACAAAGAGTCACTCCAAAGTCACTAATAGCGGAGAACAAACGAAGAGATTATGGTAGGGTACGAAACCACCTCAAAGTTATTCTTTCTGATCGATCTATTCAAGAGTCCGTAGTAAAATAACATGAAGCTATTCTTTCCTTTTCGATCTATCATAGAGTTCGTACTAGAATAACACCTTAAGACACAAATCAACTAAAACCCTAAATGTCACCTAGATATTCCAATGTCACCTCAAGTATCTGTGGGCATGATTATACGATATGCATCACACAATCTCAGATTCATCTATTGAACCAATACAAAGTACTTCAAAGAGTGCCCCAAAGTTTCTACTGAAGAGTCAAGACGAAAACGTGTGCCAACCCCTTTGCATAGGTTCATTGAACCCGCGAGTTGATCACCAAAACATACATCAAGTAGATCACGTGAATATCCCATTGTCACCACACATAAGCACGGCAAGACATGCATCAAGTGTTCTCAAATCCTTAAAGACTCAATCCGACAAGACAACTTCATGGGGAAAACTCAATTCATCACAAGAGAGTAGAGGGGGAGAAACATCATAAGATCCAACTATAATAGTAAAGCTCGCAATACATCAAGATCGTATCACCTCAAGAACACGAGAGAGAGAGAGAGAGAGAGAGATCAAACACATAGCTACTGGTACATACCCTCAGCCCCGAGGGTGAACTACTCCCTCCTCGTCATGGAGAGCGCCGGGATGATGAAGATGGACACCGGTCCGGCAGGGTGCCGGAACAGGGTCTCGATTGGTTTTTGGTGGCTATAGAGGCTTGCGGCGGCGGAACTCCCGATCTATTGTGATCCTCGATGTTTCTAGGGTATATGGACATATATAGGCGAAAGAAGTCAGTCAGGGGAGCCACGAGGGGCCCACGAGGGTGGGGGCGCGCCCAGGGGGGTAGGGCGCGCCTCCCTGCCTCGTGGCCACCTCAAAGCTTCCCTGACGTCTACTCCAAGTCTCCTGGATTGCTTTTGTTCCAAAAATAACTCTCCCAAAGGTTTCATTCCGTTTGGACTCTGTTTGATATTCCTTTTCTTCGAAACACTGAAATAGGCAAGAAAACAACAATTTGGGTTGGGCCTCCAGTTAATAGGTTAGTCCCAAAAATGATATAAAAGTGTTTAGTAAAGCCCATAAACATCCAAAATAGATAATATACTAGCATGAATACTTCATAAATTATAGATACGTTGGAGACGTATCAGTGTCTAGTCCTTGAGAGTTTTGAGTTCTGTTCACAAGTTGTCACGCCGCCGCCGCATCACCGTCATCACCACTGCCATATACCACCATCATCGTCACCGCTGCCATATACCACCATCGTCATCACCGCTGCCATATACCACCATCGTCATCACCGCTGACATATACCACATATACACCACCATCACGATAATATGAGTCCACCTCCATCAGAGATTCACCACCAGTCCATGTTCCACCTCCTACATATATCCGCCACAAGTCCGAGTTTCCACCAGATTCATCTCCGCCACCAGTCCTAGTCCGAGTCTAGTATTTGTTACTCTATTTTAGATTTCCAGATCACGCCATACTCCGAGTTGTGTGAGTCAAACTCCTCAAATTCCGTGCTACCCGTAGTAAAAACTAGTTCCAATTTCAAAAAAAACTAAGTCTGGAAAATTCTGGCTAGGCAGTTTTTGAAAAAAAATTATTGCGGAGCAAAAAAAAGAGGGGAAAAAGTGAAAAAAAAGAGAATTTTTTTTCAGAGTGTGCTCCTCCCTTGATTACGTGCCATGCCGTGATTTTGTTAGTGTTCTAGGCTCGCATCTCTAGCACGGTCTAGCCTAGGACCAGCATAGTACCGTCGTTGAGCGTTTATTTCAACTTTGCATCTCTGAATTGATTATTGCTGACCTTTTTGCTACCATATTATAAGCCTTCCCAGCTCCACATACATCTATGTCATGGGTTTGACTCTCCCTGGTAATCGCTCTATCCAAGCTTTGAGAGTTTTGACTAAATCGGTTGCCAATCACCACCTGCTGCTGGGTAAGAACTGGTAAGAATTTGAGATTCGCTTGATGGATCTGTGACACCCCACCACCACCATTTCCCAGTAGTCTATAGGATCATATTCTTGTCTGTTTAGATTGCTGCTAACTATGGAAGGACCACAAGCCGACGAGATTGACTAGGAGAACATGACGAACAAGGAGCTTCGCGATAAGTTTCATCAAATGTTGGGTCAACAGGTGGAAGACGTGATGGCCAACTTTGGAAAGGCAATGGAGAAGATGGATGACATTGAGAAGACAATTGACACCAAGTTGGACGCCAAGTTCGATGAATTACTCAAACGTCTCCCACCACCATCTTCACGTTGTGATACAGTAGGGCGAGCACAGCGTATTCCTCTTGAGCCAGGACAAAATTCTGGTGCCGCTTCTACTGCTGTTGATGCTTCTGTAGCTCATGGTGCTACTGCAGAGGTGGAGGACTGATACGTCTCCAACGTATCTATAATTTATGAAGTATTCATGCTATTATATTATCCATCTATGATGTTTTATAAGCATTTATATGTCATTTTTATATGATTTTTGGGACTAACTTATTAACCTAGAGCCCAGTGCCAGTTTCTGTTTTCTCCTTGTTTTAGTGTTTTATAGAAAAGGGATACCAAACGGAGTCCAATTGACGTGCCAATTTTTGAGGATTTTTTCTGGACCAAAAGAAGACCACGGAGCATCGGAGTTGGGCCAGGGGAGTCCCGGGCTGCCCACGAGAGAGGGGGGCGCCCCCCTGGGGGGGGGCCCCCTATCTCGTGGACAGCCCGGAGGCCCCCTTGACGTGAAACCAACGCCAAAAATTCCTATAAATACTGAAACTTTCGGGAATTAACCTAGATCAGAAGTTCCGCCGCCGCAAGCCTCTGTAGCCACGAAAAATCAATCTAGGCCCTCTCCGGCACCCTGCCGGAGGGGGCCATCATCACCGGAGGCCATGGAGGAGGATCTCGGAGGGGCCATCATCTCCATGAAGGCCAAGGACCAGAGGGGGAAAGCCATGGAGGAGGAAGCACAAGGGGGAGAACCTCTCCTCTTCTTTCTTGGTGGAACCGGAGTGCCATCAGGAGGGGAATCAATGCTGCGGTGATCGTCTTCATCAACATCACCATCATCATCACCATCCTCATCTCTTTTACGCGGTCCACTCTCCCGCACCCCTCTGTAATCCCTACTTGAACATGGTGCTTTATGCTACATATTATGATCCAATGATGTGTTGCCATCCTATGATGTTTTGAGTAGATATCTTTTGTCCTTGAGTTGATTGATGATCTAGATTGGTACGAGTTGTATGTTTTATTTTGGTGCTGTCCTATGGTGCCCTCCGTGTCGCGCAAGCGTCAGGGATTCCCGCTATAGGGTGTTGCAATACGTTCATCATTCGCTTATAGTGGGTTGCTAGAGTGATAGAAGCTTAAACCCGAGTAAGGGGGTTGTTGCGTATGGGACAAAAGGGGACTTGATGCTTTAATGCTATGGTTGGGTTTTACCTTAATGAATCTTTTAGTATTTGCGGATGCTTGCTAGAGTTTCCAATCATAAGAGCATACGATCCATGTAGGAAAAGTATGTTAGTTTATGCCTCTCCCTCATATGAAATTGCAATGACGACTATCGATCTTGTTAACAATTGCTTAAGACAATTCCGCACACCAATCCACCATTATTCCACACTCGCTATTTATATTATTAAGTAATATATTCTAAATTTATGATAACAGCACCTAGTTTTATATTTTAGCTCTCCGATATCATACAAAGTTATCCTCTTTATATCCACAACACAGTTTTATTTCTTGTTTCTAGTTGGAAGCAAACGTTCGGTGCACGTAGAGTCGTATCAGTGGCAGATAGGGCTTGAGAGAATATTGATCTTACCTTTAGCTCCTTGTGGGTTCGACACTCCATACTTATCACTTCCACCTTTGGGAATTGCTACGATGATTCCCTGCACTTGGGGATTATCAAGCTCTTTTCTGGCGCCGTTGCCGGGGAGCAATAGCGTGGGGTTGATATTCTCGTGTGTGCTTGTTTGCTTTCTTTACTTAGTAGATTTTGTTTTTCCTTTTTGTTTCTGTTTAGTTGTGGGTGAAACATACACAAAAATTTAAAAAGAATGAAAATACCAAAAAATTATTTACTTGCCTCTCATGCCTAAAAAAGTTTTTTAAAAAGAGAAGTGATTGGAAAGTTATGCATTGAAGAAGTGAGGGTCGACCTTGAGCACTTGTGTTCATGCTCACGGAAACAATGTAGAATTTTTCATGGAAGTTTCTCTGTAAATAATTATCCCCTTGTATATATTCGTTGTATTATAAAAATAATGTACCAAGCTTTGGTTGTAGGATGATAAGATTGCTTGCTTACTATGTGCAGAACAAAAACAGAAACTTTGGCTGTAGTGCATGAATTTACATTTTTACTGGAAAGTCAAATGGGTCTGAAACTTTTTGCACATTACTTCTGTACAAATTTTTCAAATTTTCAAATTTATTTCATAATTTTTTGGAGTTACAGAAGTTTACTAAACTTCCAGATTACTACAGACTGTCCTGTTCTTAACAGATTCTGTTTTTCGTGTGTTGTTTGCTTATTTTGATGCATCTATGGCTAGTATGTGGGGTATGAACCATAGAGAAGTTGGAATACAGTAGGTTTAACACCAATATAAACAAAGAATGAGTTAATTACAGTACCTTAAAGTGGTAGTTTGCTTTATTACACTAACGGATCTCACAAGTTTTTGTTTAAGTTTTTGTGAATGAAGTGTTTGAAGAACGAGGAGTTACCGATGTGAGAAGAATAAAGAGAGACAAGAGTTCAAGCTTGGAGATTCCAAAGACACCCCATGTAAATATTTCAAAGGATACTCAAGCATCTAAGCTTGGGGATGCCCCGGTTGGCATCCCATCTTTCTTCTTCGACAAATATCGGTGTACCTCGGTTTTTGTTTTGTTCACATTGTTTGTGCCCTTTGTGTTTTTGTTTTTCTTTAGGAATCATGCTAGTATGAGATATATATTCATTGATTTATAGAATACTTCATGTGCTTCACTTATATCTTTTAGGTATGACCTTATAGAATTGCTCTTTGTGCTTCACTTAAATCGTTTGAGTACGGTTTTATAGAATGCTTCGTGCGCTTCACTTATATATTTTGAGCTTGGATATTGGCTAGTCTATATTAATTGTAGAATGCTCCAGGAACTTCACTTATATCTTTTGAAGTATGAAATAATACTATAATTTAAAGTGGGTTTGGAAGAGTGTCAACTTTAGGAATTAGTGATCCCACTATCTTGGAGGATGTTGAATCTTTGTACGATATTTATGAAAGTGGATTTGGAAGAGTGTCAACTTTAGTTAGTATTCCACTATTTAGGAAGAGGTTCCAATTGAAAATGAGAACAAAGTTGCTATCCGTGATGCTACTGAAAATTATTATGAGGGAGGAATATGTGCTTGTAGGAGTTGCAATAATATCAAGTTTCCTCTCTATGTGCTTAAAGTTTTGAAGTTATACTTGTTTTGCCTTCCTATGCTAGTTGACTTTTGTTCCTATAAATTGTGTGCTCACAAAATCCCTAGGCATAGGAAGTGAGTTAGATTTAAATGTGCTAGTCATATTTTTCATGATGCTCTCTTTGTGTTTCAATTCTTATCTTTTGTGTGAGCATCATTGAAATCATCATGCCTAGCTAAAAGGCATTAAAGAAAAGCGCTTGTTGGGAGACAACCCAATATTTACCCTTACTGTTTTTGTGTGTCTACATGATTAAGCTACTGTAGTAATCATGTTTTATAGCTTTTGTTTCAATAAAGTGCCAAGTAAGACCTTTGGGAAGACTTGGGTGAAAGTTAATGTGATCTTGCTGTAAAAAACAGAAACTTTGCGCTCACGAGATTAGCTGTCATTTTTTACAGAAGAGTGATTTTGAGTTGATTCTTTTTGCAGAAGATTAATAGACAAATTCCTCACGTCCACCAATTTATTTCATAATTTTTGGAGTAGCAGAAGTATGGTTATTGTTCAGATCATTACAGACTGTTCTGTTTCTGACAGATTCTGTTTTCATTGCATAGTTTGCTTGTTTTCTAGTTTCTATGGCTTATATTTTTCAATATAAATTGTAGAAATGATATGGTACAGTAGGAATTATGTGAAAAAATTATGAACCTTGTCTTTTACAGTACCAAAGTGCATGGTTTACTCTTTACCATACTAACCTATCTCACGAAGTTCCATTAAGTTTTGTGTGATTGAAGTTTTCAAGTTTTGGGTGAGATATCGATATGAGGAGAATAAGGAGTGGAAAGACCCTAAGCTTGGGGATGCCAAGGCACCCCAAGGTAATATTCAAGGAAGACTCAAGCGCCTAAGCTTGGGGATGCCCCGGAAGGCATCCCCTCTTTCGTCTTCAAAACTATCGGTACAACTTACTCGGAGCTATATTTTTATTCGTCACATGATATGTGTTTTACTTGGAGCGTCATTTTCTTTTGTTAGTATTAGCTTGCTGTTATTTAGAATAGTGTTTTGCATCTTTAGTTTCAATAAAAATGTCAAGGATAGCCTTTACCATGCTTATTTTGCTAGTATACATGTTGCTGTTTGAAAACAGAAAGTTTACCGCTGTTGCAAAAATTCCCTAGAAAAGTCAGAGCATGATATAATGTTGAAACTTTTTGCATAATGAGCTCTGATAAATATAATACAGTGGGAATTTTCTCTCATAATTTTTGGAGTTAGGGAAGTATTGATACTCTTGCATTCTTTACAGGCTGTACTGTTTTGACAGATTGCTGTTATGTTTGCATTGTTTGCATATGTTTGCTTGTTTAATGATTCTATTTGAGGATAGGAGTATTAAATATGCAGAGGCATTTAGTATGCAATGTTGAATAATAATTCTAGTGATTTGTTACAGTAGAAAATGATAAGGTTTTGCATTGTTTTATACTAACCCATCTCACGAGTTCTTGTTGAGTTTGTTGTGGATGAAGCTTTTGATAAAAAGAGAAACCATGATATGAGATGAATTAAGGAGACACAAAAGTTCAAGCTTGGGGATGCCCAAGGCACCCCAAGATAATATTCCAAGAAGTCTCAAGCATCTAAGCTTGGGGATGCCCCGTTAGGCATCCCACCTTTCTTCTTCAACAACTATCGGTTAGTATCGGTTGAACCTAAGTTTTTGCTTCTTCACATGAGTTGTGCTATCCTTGCAATGTCATTTTATTTTGTTTTACTTGCTGTTTGAATAAAATCATTGGATCTGAAATTTTGAATAGAAAAGGAACCCTCCCATGGCTAGTTAATTATTTGCCTACTCAGTGTCCTTCACTCATATCTTTTGGAGTAGTTTGTCATTTACTCTTGTGCTTCATGTATATCCTATGAGTAAATGGGGGAATGAATTGAATGTCATAAATCTGAATTTTTATATGTTTCATATGCTTATAACATGGTTAGTGATGACTTCACACATAGAAAGTATGAGGCATAAAAATTGTTGAGAGTTGGCAAACGTAGTTTTGGTCATCGTTGCAATTAATAGGAAGTAATAAGGAAAGAGAGGTTCACATACAAATATATTATCTTGGACATCTTTTATGATTGTGAAGCACTCATTAAGTATGACATGCTAAAAGAGTTGACGTTGGACAAGGAAGACAACGTAATGGTTTATGTTTTCCGACATCTCAGTTAAAGTATATCGTCATTGACCTTCCAAACATGTTGAGCTTGCCTTTCCCCCTCATGCTAGCCAAATTCCTTGCACCAAGTAGAGATACTACTTGTGCTTCCAAATACCCTTAAACCCAGTTTTGCCATGAGAGTCCACCATACCTACCTATGGATTGAGTAAGATCCTTCAAGTAAGTTGTCATCGGTGCAAGCAATAAAAATTGCTCTGTAAATATGTATGACTTATTAGTGCAGAGAAAATAAGCTTTGTATGATCTTGTTGTGGAAGTAATAAAAGCGACGGACTGCATAATAAAGGTCCACATACAAGGGGCAATATAAAGTGACATTCTTTTGTATTAAGATTTTGTGCATCAACCCTAAACGCGCATGACAACCTCTGCTTCCCTCTGCGAAGGGCCTATCTTTTACTTTATGTTTTTACTTTATGCTTGAGTCAAGGTGATCCTCACCTTTCCCTTTTTCATTTTATCCTTTGGCAAGCTCCTCGTGTTTGAAAGATCATGATATATATATATCCAATTGGATGTAAGTTAGCATGGGCTATTATTGTTGACATCACCTAAAGGTGAATACATTGGGAGGCAACACAATAAGCCCCTATCTTTCTCAGTGTCTGGCTGAAACTCCATAACCACAAGTATTGCGTGAGTGTTAGCAATTGTAGGAGACTATATGATAGTTGAGTATGTGGACTTGCTGAAAGGCTCTATTCTTGACTCTTTCTGATGTTATGATAAATTGCAATTGCTTCAATGACTGAGATTATAGTCTGTTAGTTCTCAATGAAGTTTTTGAACCATACTTGACATTGTGAATAGATTGTTACTTGATCATGAAAAGTTTTATGAGATAAGCTACTATTATGACACATATTGATGCTAGAAAAGGTGATTGAAATTATCATTGATCAAACTTGTGCACCTTCTAGCATTCACACTTCATAAATTATTTCTTTTATCATTTACCTACTCGAGGACGAGCAGGAATTAAGCTTGGGGATGCTGATACGTCTCCAACGTATCTATAATTTATGAAGTATTCATGCTATTATATTATCCATCTATGATGTTTTATAAGCATTTATATGTCATTTTATATGATTTTTGGGACTAACTTATTAACCTAGAGCCCAGTGCCAGTTTCTGTTTTCTCCTTGTTTTAGTGTTTTACAGAAAAGGGATACCAAACGGAGTCCAATTGACGTGCCAATTTTTGAGGATTTTTCTGGACCAAAAGAAGACCACGGAGCATCGGAGTTGGGCCAGAGGAGTCCCGGGCTGCCCACGAGACAGGGGGGCGCCCCCCTGGGGGGTGCCCTCCTATCTCGTGGACAGCCCGGAGGCCCCCTTGACATGAAACCAATGCCAAAAATTACTATAAATATTGAAACCTTTGGGAATTAACCTAGATCAGAAGTTCCGCCGCCGCAAGCCTCTGTAGCCACGAAAAATCAATCTAGGCCCTCTCCGGCACCCTGCCGGAGGGGGCCATCATCACCGGAGGCCATGGAGGAGGATCTCGGAGAACCATCATCGCCATGAAGGCCAAGGACCAGAGGGGGAAAGCCATGGAGGAGGAAGCACAAGGGGGAGAACCTCTCCTCCTCTCTCTTGGTGGCACTGAAGTGCCATCGGGAGGGGAATCATCACCGCGGTGATCGTCTTCACCAACATCACCATCATCATCACCATCCTCATCTCTTTTACGCGGTCCACTCTCCTGCACCCCGCTATAGTCCCTACTTGAACATGGTGCTTTATGCTACATATTATGATCCAATGATGCGTTGCCATCCTATGATGTTTTGAGTAGATATCTTTTGTCCTTGAGTTGATTGATGATCTAGATTGGTACGAGTTGTATGTTTTATTTTGGTGTTGTCCTATGGTGCCCTCCGTGTCGCGCAAGCGTGAGGGATTCCCGATGTAGGGTGTTGCAATACGTTCATCATTCGCTGATAGTGGGTTGCTAGAGTTACAGAAGCTTAAACCCGAGTAAGGGGGTTGTTGCGTATGGGACAAAAGGGGACTTGATGCTTTAATGCTATGGTTGGGTTTTACCTTAATGAATCTTTTAGTATTTGCGGATGCTTGCTAGAGTTTCCAATCATAAGAGCATACGATCCATGTAGGAAAAGTATGTTAGTTTATGCCTCTCCCTCATATGAAATTGCAATGACGACTATCGATCTTGTTAACAATTGCTTAAGACAATTCCGCACACTGATCCACCATTATTCCACACTCGCTATTTATATTATTAAGTAATATATTCTAACTTTATGATAACAGCTCCTACTTTTATATTTTAGCTCTCCGATATCATACAAAGTTATCCTCTTTACACCCACAACACAGTTTTATTTCTTGTTTCTAGTTGGAAGCAAATGTTCAGTGCACGTAGAGTCGGATCATTGGCAGATAGGGCTTGAGAGAATATTGATCTTACCTTTGGCTCCTTGTGGGTTTGACACTCCATACTTATCACTTCCACCTTTGGGAATTGCTACGATGATTCCCTGCACTTGGGGATTATCAAGGACTAGTACGAGGATGAGGTTGATCAAAATCAGAACTACATGCAGCCACCAGCACCACCACCAGCAAGTCGACCTCAGGTATATATTCGCAATGGTAGGCCTGCACCACCACCTCGGGTATGAGATCATGACCATGTTCCTAAACTGAAATTGAATATTCCATCGTTTGAGGGTAGATACATTCCTGATGTATATCTTACTTGGGATTTAGAAACTGAACAACGTTTTACATGTTCACAATATCCCGAGGAGAGACATTCCTGATGTATATCTTACTTGGGATTTAGAAACTGAACAATGTTTTACAAGTTCACAATATCCCGAGGAGAGACCGGTTGCTGCTGCTGTTTGTGCTTTCACTAGTTTTGCATGTGTATGGTGGTCTGAACATTGTAGATTATATCATATTCCAGCTACTTAGGCTGCTTTGAAAATTGCTATGCGTACTCGTTGGGTTCCACCATATTATCAGCGTGAATTGCTTCAAAAATTGCAGCATTTAAGACAAGGAAAAAATTATGTAGAAGAATATTATCAGAAATTACAAACTGGCATGATTAAATGTGGTATTGTTGAGGACAATGAATCTATGCTTGCACGTTTTATGGGTGGATTAAATAGAGAGATTCAGACCATTCTAGAGTATAAGGAGCATACTAATATCACTCATTTATTCCATCTTGCTTGTAAAGCTGAACATGAAGTGCAGGATCGACAAGCATTGGCGCGAACGAACTTTTCTGTAGGTCGACCTTCATCATGGACACCGCGTGCATCTTCTACTTCCACTACACCAGCACCTCCATCTGGTGCCACCTCCAGCCGTGATACAAGAAAGCAGGCACAACCACCACTATCTGCCAAGAGCGCACCTGTCGGGCCTGCACAGAGCTCTTCTTCTTCCATGGCATCAACTGGGCACACAAGTGATATTATTTGTCGTTGTTGTAATGGAAGAGGTCATTATACGAGAGAATGCAAATCTCAGCATGTGATGATAGCTACTGAGGATGGTGGGTATGAGTCCGCTAGTGACTATGATGAGGAGACTTTGGCTCTTATTACATGTGAAGAACACGGTGGAGATGATTCTGATGATGATACGCAATACATGGCTCCTGAAGATGCTGACAGGTATGAATGTTTAGTTGCTCAACGTGTTTTGAGTGCGCAGGTCACACAAGCTGAGCAATATCAGAGGCATAATTTGTTCCATACAAAGGGAGTTGTGAAGGAACGTTTTGTGCGCATCATCAGAGATGGAGGGAGCTGCAACAACTTGGCTAGCATGAAGATGGTGGAGAAGCTATCTCTCACCACAAGACCACATCCACATCCTTACTACATCCAATGGTCCAACAACAGCGCCAAGGTTAAGGTAACACGTACTATTCGTGTGCATTTTAGTATCTCTACATATGCTGATTATGTTGATTGTGATGTGGTACCTATGCAAGCATGTTCCTTATTACTTGGTCGACCATGGCAATTTGATAAAAATTCTGTACACCATGGTAGAAACAATCAGTATACTCTTGTTCATAAGGATAAAAATATTACTTTGCTTCCTATGACTCCTGATTCCATTTTGAAAGATGATATTAATAGAGCTAATAAAGCAAAACAGGAGAAGAAGAAGAGTGAAAATCAGATTGTGGCAAAAGAATTTGAGCAACAAATGAAGCCTAATAATAAACCATCTAGTGTTGCTTCTGAAATTAAATTGAAAAGTGCATGTTTATTTGCCACCAAATCTGATATTGATGAGCTAGATTTCAGCAAATCTGTTTGCTATGCTTTTGTGTGCAAAGAGGCATTATTTTCATTCGAGGACGTGCCTTCCTCTTTGCCTCCTGCTGTCACTAACATTTTGCGGGAGTTCGCTGACGTCTTTCCACAAGACATGCCACCGGGATTACCGCCTATTCGAGGGATTGAGCATCAGATTGACTTAATTCCCGGTGCTTCACTACCAAACCGTGCGCCATACCATACCAATCCAGAGGAGACGAAGGAGATTATGCGTCAAGTACAGGAGCTTCTCGACAAAGGTTATATACGCGAGTCCCTTAGTCCTTGTGATGTCCTATTATTCTAGTGTCGAAAAAGGATGGTACATCATGTATGTGTGTTGATTGTAGAGGCATTAATAATATTACTATTCTTTATCGTCACCCTATTCCCAGGCTAGATGATATGATTGATGAATTGAGTGGCTCTACAATATTCTCCAAAGTTGATTTGCATAGTGGATACCATCAAATTCGTATGAAATTGGGGGGTGAATGGAAAATAGCATTTAAAACTAAGTTTGGATTATATGAGTGGTTAGTCATGCCTTTTGGGTTAACTAATGCACCTAGAACTTTCATGAGATTAATGGACGAAGTTTTACGTGCTTTCATTGGACGATTTGTGGTAGTTTACTTTGATGACATGTTGATATATAGCAGATCTTTGGAGGAACATTTGGAACATTTACGTGATGTTTTTATTGCTCTACGTGATGCATGTTTGTTTGGTAACCTTGGGAAGTGCACCTTTTGCATCGACCGAGTGTCTTTTCTTGGCTATGTTGTTACTCCACCGGGAATTGAAGTTGATAAAGCCAAGATTGAAGCTATTGAGAGTTGGCCGCAGCCCAAAATGGTCACACAAGTGAGGAGTTTTCTTGGCCTCGCTGGATTCTATAGGTGTTTTGTGAGAGATTTTAGCACCATTGCTGCACCTCTCAATGAGCTTACAAAGAAGGATGTGCCTTTTGTTTGGGGTACCGCACATGAAGAAGCCTTCACGGTGTTGAAAGATAAGTTAAGACATGCTCCTTTACTCCAACTTCCTGATTTTAGTAAGACATTTGAGCTTGAATGTGATGCTAGGGGAATTGGATTAGGAGGTGTGTTATTACAAGATGGCAAACCTGTTACATACTTTTCTGAAAAATTGAGTGGGCCTAGTCTGAATTATTCTACTTATGATAAAGAATTATATGCTCTTGTTCGGACTTTAGAAACATGGCAACATTATTTATGGCCCAAAGAATTTGTTATACATTCTGATCATGAATCTTTGAAACATATTAAAAGTCAAGCTAAACTGAATCGTAGACATGCTAAATGGGTTGAATTCATTGAGACTTTCCCTTATGTCATTAGACACAAGAAGGGTAAAGAAAATGTTATTGCTAATGCATTGTCTCGTCGCTATACTATGCTTTCACAACTTGACTTCAAAATATTTGGTTTGGAGACCATCAAAGATCAATATGTGCATGATGCTGATTTTAAAGATGTATTGTAGAATTCTAAAGAAGGAAGGACATGGAACAAGTTCGTCATTAATGATGGATTTGTGTTCCGTGCTAACAAGCTATGCATTCTAGCTAGCTCCGTTCGTCTTTTGTTGTTGCAAGAGGCGCATGGAGGAGGATTAATGGGACACTTTGGCATGAAGAAGATGGAGGACGTACTTACTACACATTTCTTTTGGCCAAAGATGAGATGGGATGTTGAGCGCTTTGTTTTCTCGCTGCACTACATGTCAAAAAGCTAAGTCACAACTCAATCCTCATGGTTTATATATGCCTTTGCATGTACCTAGTGTTCCTTGGGAGGATATATCTATGGACTTTGTTTCAAGTTTACCTCAAACAAAGAAGGAGAGGGATAGCATATTTGTTGTCGTGGATAGATTCTCGAAAATGGCACACTTTATACCATGTCATAAAAGCGATGATGCTGTTAATGTTGCTGATTTGTTCTTTCGTGAAATTATTCGCTTGCATGGTGTGCCAAATACTATTGTTTCAGATCGTGATACTAAATTTCTTAGCCACTTTTGGAGATGTTTATGGGCTAAGTTGGGGACTAAACTTCTTTTTAGTACTACTTGTCACCCCCAAACTGATGGACAAACTGAAGTAGTCAATAAAACATTGTCTACAATGCTTAGGGCTGTTTGGAAGAATAATAAGAAAATGTGGGAAGAATGCTTGCCTCATATTGAATCTGCTTATAATCGTTCATTGCATTCTACTACTAAGATGTGCCCTTTTGAAATTGTGTATGATTTCCTACCTCATGCACCTATTGATTTGTTGCCTCTTCCATCTCCGGAGAAGGTTAATTTTGATGCTAAACAATGTGCTGAATTGATTTTAAAAATGCATGAGTTAACTAAGGAAAGCATTGAGCATATGAATGCTAAATATAAACTTGCTGGAGATAAGGGTAGAAAACATTTGTGTTTGCACCTGGAGATCTTGTTTGGTTACATTTGCGTAAGGATAGATTTCCTAATTTGTGCAAATCAAAGCTAATGCCACGTGTTGATGCTCCTTTTAAGGTGTTAGAGAAAATAAATGATAATGCATATAAACTTGAGCTGCCTGTAGATTTTTGGGTTAGTCCCACTTTTAATATTGCAGATTTGAAGCCTTATTTGGGTGAGGAAGATGAGCTTCCGTCGAGGACGACTTCATTTCAAGAAGGGAGGATGATGAGGACATCAATATGATTGTTACACCCACAGCCCCTGCTACTATACATACTGGACCAATTACTAGAGCTCGCACACGCCAATTAAATTACCAGGTACTTTCATTTCTTGGTAATGATTCTAATGTTCATGAGAATATGATGATGCCTAAATTGGATACATTTGTTTTGCTTACAAATGAAGGGTCTAGCTTGGAGAAGGATGAACATTGGAGCAAGAACAAGCATGGAGATGATGGCATGCGCAAGGGGAACAAGAACGGAGTTACAAGTGATGATTTCAGGACGTTGAAGCCACCATAATGAGTACATGAAGCCTTGGACGAAATATACAAGATGCTACTTCATAACTTTTGTCCAGAGGCTGTTCTAGGTGCTGCGTCACCTTATTATTGGGCCAGGCCCATGTAATTTCTAAATACTTGAGTATAGGCTGTTTTTAGAGTCCGTATGTGTGGGGAAACAAGAGATAGGTGAGGGAGTCCTAGATTAGGGGGTGTTCGGATGGCCGGACTATCACCGTTTGCCGGACTCCTAGACTATGAAGATACAAGATTGAAGACTCCGTCCCGTGTCCGGATGGGACTTTCCTTGGCGTGGAAGGCAAGCTTGGCAATACGGATATGTAGATCTCCTACCATTGTAACCGACTCTGTGTAACCCTAGCCCTCTCCGGTGTCTATATAAACTGGAAGGTTTTAGTCCGTAGGACGAACAACAATCATACCATAGGCTAGCTTCTAGGGTTTAGCCTCTTTGATCTCGCGGTAGATCTACTCTTGTACTACCCATATCATCAAGATTAAATCAAGCAGGAGTAGGGTTTTACCTCCATCGAGAGGGCCCGAACCTGGGTAAAAACGTCGTGTCCCTTGTCTCCTGTTACCATCCGCCTAGACGCACAGTTCGGGACCCCCTACCCGAGATTCGCCGGTTTTGACACCGACATTGGTGCTTTCATTAAGAGTTCCTCTTTGTCGTCACCTTTAGGCTCGATGGCTCCTTCAATCATCAACAACGACGCGGTCCAGGGTGACACTTTTCTCCCTGGACAGATCTTCGTATTCGGTGGCTTTGCACTACGGGCCAATTCACTTGGCCATCTGGAGCAGATCGAAAGCTACGCCCCTGGCCATCGGGTCAGATTTGGGAGTTTGAACTACACGGCTAACATCCGCGGAGACTTGATCTTCGACGGATTTGAGCCACAGCCAAGCGCGCCGCACTGTCTCGATGGGTATGATCTAGCTCTGCCGCCGGACAGTATCCTGGAGGCCGCACCAGCGTCCGCTCCGACCCCTAGCTCGGAGCCGACTTCACCGGTCGAGGCCAACACTGCCTCGGGGGCTAAGATCTCTACGGCGATTGAGCCGAACACCATCCCTGTCCTTCGCAAAGCCCGTGACTCCTCTCCGGACTCCGAACCTCCCGCGCCCCTGCCAATCAAATCCGATTGGGCGCCGGTTATGGAGTTCACTGCCGCGGACATCTTTCAGCACTCGCCCTTTGGCGACATCCTGAATTCACTAAAGTCTCTCTCTTTATCAGGAGAGCCCTGGCCGGACTATGGTCAGGAAGGTTGGGATGCGGATGATGAAGAAATTCAATGCCCACCCACCACCCACTTTGTAGCCACTGTCGATGATTTAATCAACATGCTCGACTTCGACTCCGAAGACATCGATGGTATGGACGACGATGCAGGAGACAACCAAGAACTAGCACCTATAGGGTGTTGGACAACCACCCCATCTCATGATGTATACATGGTGGATACACCTAAAGGAAGTGACGACGAGGAACAACGGTACGCTACGAAGGATAAATCCCTCGAAAAGCAGTCAAGACAGCGATGAAAGCGCTGCACAAAGTCCCGCCTCGACAAAGACGGCGGCCATACAGACCCAGCCATAGAGCAGGTCACACCAGTGCATGACGAACATGCCATCGAACAGCCGTCCAAACAGGACAACTTGGATAAACAACCCGCCCCCGGCAAAGATGATAGTTCGGACGATCTCACACCGGACAAGTTGCTGGAGCAGAAGAACCTCCACAAAAGGCTCGTCACAACTACGCGTAGCCTGAAAAAGCAGAAGCAGAAGCTCAAAACAGCGAAAGATGCACTTAGAAACAGATGGAGCAAAGTATTCAACACCACAGACAAATACGGCGATAGTCGCCAAACAAAGAGCTACCCGAAACGCAAACTACTGCCTGAATTCGATGAGGAGGCCTTAGAGCCCCCGCAATCAAAGAACAAAGAGGCCGCCCGGTCGGATAGACGACCACATGACAAGCATAGAGCGGCAAGCAGCGCCGCACACAAGCCGGCACGTGGTCCGCCTAAGGATTCGCATCAAAAGGATGGCCCAGTTAGGTCCATCTACGGGCCAAGAAAGCAGGCTCTTCTAAGCAATGCAACACGCCAAGTATCCGAACATCACGGCACACCCAAATATAAGGGCGCCGCGCACCCACTATGTTTCACCGATGAGGTGCTGGATCATGAATTTCCAGCGGGATTTAAACCCATAAACATAGAGGCATACGACGGAACAACATACCCTGGAGTCTGGATTGAGGATTACATCCTCCACATACACATGGCCAGAGGAGATGACCTCCACGCCATAAAATATTTACCCCTCAAGCTCAAAGGGCCAGCCCGGCATTGGCTTAAAAGCCTCCCCGAAAACACTATTGGAAGTTGGGAAGAGCTCGAGGATGCTTTTCGGGCCAATTTTCAAGGGACCTATGTCCGACCTCCAGACGCAGACGATTTAAGTCACATAACCCAACAGCCCGGAGAGTCAGCCCGAAAATTTTGGAATAGGTTTCTCACCAAAAAGAACCAAATAGTCGACTGTCCGGACGCCGAAGCCTTAGCAGCTTTCAAACACAACGTCCGAGACGAATGGCTCGCCAGACACCTCGGCCAGGAAAAGCCAAGAACAATGGCCGCATTAACAAGCCTCATGACCCACTTTTGCGCGGGAGAGGACAGCTGGCTGGCAAGGTGCAGTACCAGCGACCCAAGTACGTCCGAAGTCAGGATCAGCACCGGACCAAGGCAAACAGTCCGAAGAGCACGGAAGTCAACGCCGGATCCAAAAGCTCTCGGCAGAACAACAAAAAACTGCCTCTTAAGGACAACAGCGACGAGCTATCCAACCTAAACAAAATCTTGGACAAGATATGCCAAATCCACAGTACTCCCAGGAAGCCTGCAAACCATACCCACAGAGATTGTTGGGTCTTTAAGCAGTCCGGCCGACTTAACGCCAAATACAAGGGGCTCAACACACCAAGTGAGGATGACGACAAACCCCACAAGCAGAGCACCGGAAAACAAAAGAATTTCCCACAAGAGATCAAAAAAGTAAACTCACTTCAAGTGACAAAAGGGAAAAACAGAGCCGCGCCGATTGAAATACGCGCCGCACGGTCCACCCCAGCGGAGTCCCGACACTGGATGTCAAAACCAATCACCTTCGACCATCAGGATTACTCCGGAAGTATCCGGAACGCAGGATGGACTGCTTTGATATTAGATCCTATAATCGACGGACTACAATTTACACAAGTCCTAATGGACGGCGGCAGTGATCTAAACCTGCTATATCAGGACACAATCCGCAGAATGGGGATAGACCCAACCAAAATTCGCCATAGCAACACTTCCTTTAAAGGAGTGATGCCAGGCCCATATGCCCATTGTACGGGCTCTCTACCACTAGAAGTTGTGTTCGGCTCATCCAACAACTTCCGTTGCGAAAAGTTAGTCTTCCACATCGCCCCATTTAAAAGTAGCTATCAAGCACTATTGGGATGCGAAGCTTTCGCCCGCTTTAACGCAATATATCATTACGCATCTCTTACACTTAAAATGCCCGGTCCACGCGGCATCATCTCATTAAAGGGAAACTTCGAGTGTTCCTCGAATACGGAAGAACGTGAGACTACCTTGAAAGCCACACACTAATCCGGATTTGCTGATTAAAGCACCTAAACAGGTCATTCAGACCCCGGACACGGTTAGGCGAGTCCGGTATAAATAAACAAGGGGCTTACTAGCCGCGTACCCCCTTACAAGGGGCTCCACGCATGTACAACAAGAGACAGTAAAGCTCAATTTCATTCATTTTTTGAATCATACTCTGTTTATTTAATATAAAGTACATTTTTCGCACAACCTTTCTTCAACTAAGTTCTTCTCTTTTACAGATGAACACCGTGCTACACCCGTCCAGGATACGGCACAACGGAGACACAGGCGCAGACGTGCAGTAGGGACCCGTTGCAAGGATTCTTTTCAGATTAAGACCCTGCATAAACCTTTTTTACTGTCTCTTGTTGATACACATCCCCCGGTTTCTTGCTATTACCGAGGAGGAGGCTGGCGTTTTGGCATCGGCCGCGCCAGAAATTTTTGCGCGTACCTGGACACTAGGGGCTTAGCGCATTGTTCTGCCCGTTTTCATAAAGACCGAATACCTTAGGGAGTGTTCGGCGTCTCGAGTTAGGCCTTATATGCATCAGCTCCGAATCATGTCTTTGGTCAAATATTGGGTTTGCCCGGCTCCTGTGTTTTGCTGCCTTACGTTCCGCTCTATCGGCTAACGCGGCACCAGGAGAACTACTGCGATTGTGCCCCGGTTCGGCCTGGTGAGCACCTCAGTAGAGAAAGCCGAAAACTGACTGTCATGATATAGCGTGAGACTGGTCAACCACTCGATGACCCACCAGAATGTTTAGACTTCCTCCACATTAACGAAGGACCGTTTCCCGGTCAGGCACATACGCGCCCCGAATTCGGAGGGTGCGGTGCCCCCAGAGGCTATATAGTAGCCCCACCATCGAACTCCTATGGCTAAGTGAAAGTGATAAAGCATTATAGTCCGGTTGCCTAGTTTGCTACGCTATCACCTCCTTCACAGGACCAAGACGTTGGATTAAGTGTGAAAATGCGCCTTTTTTTTGCAAACACCCCCGCACTATGTGCGTGGGGGCTGAAGCCAAAGACTGCCATCTTTCAGGTTATATACACATATACATTAACGGCCGCACATGAGGTATTTCAATACTTGAACGCACAAGTATAAAAAGCCCTTATATTATATTGAAACATCGTTTCACAAATCATACATGTCATTACAACATAATATCCTTCGAGCACTACGTCTCTATTAAACGAGCGCCCTGCAGGACTTCCTCAAAATAGTGCTCGGCAGGTACTCGGCTTCTATCCGAATCCTGGGATGCAACATCGGTGGCCTTCATCTCCGCCCAGCATGTCTTGACACCGGCAAGAGCCATCCGCGCACCCTCTATGCATGTTGGCCACTTCATTGCACCAATATGCGGCACCGCACCAAGGAACTACTGCACCAAGCCAAAATAACTCCTCGGCTCGGGCCTGCTCGGCCACAAATGAGTCACGACATCCTTCATGGCAAGTTCGGACAACCTATTCAGCTCAGCCCATTCGGCCAAACTATCGATCAATGGAAGCAGACGCTCTGGACTATGGAACTGCGACCAAAAAAGCTCTTCCATTCCGTGATCCTTTTGGCCTCGGAAGTGTGCGACCGCGTCTGCGGCACTCGCCGCCAAATCCAGATAAGCATACTCCGCACCCCACAACTATCCCAACTGAGCATACTTAGGATCCGTAAATTTCCTCCGCAGCGAAAAGGCTTTCCAGCCGTAATATCTTCGGCCTGACGCAGCTCCTCTTTCATAGCTCTCATCGCAGAGCGAGCATCCTTGGCCTCAGTAGTGGCCTTTTTCAGGTCCTCTTGCTCCGCTCAACGTTCTTTTTCAAGAAACTCGCAGAGGTCGGTAGCATTCTTCAACTTCCCGGCTATCTCGGCCATTTCCTCCCTGCTTCGGTAGTGAGCAGCCTGTTCGGCTTTTAGCTCTTCGGCCGCCCTCAAGGCAGCCGCATCACTTTTTCGGGCTTGCTCCTTGACTCGGGCTAGCTCCGCCCGAAGGTTCTCCATAGCAGCGGCACCATCTACATAAAGCATACATGTTGTAAGGCATGGGCGTCAAACTCCCTTACCAGGTGTCCGCGGAGAAGTTGCATACCTTGTGACTCGTCAAGCCGCTTATTGACAAGCGCGATGTCCGCATCCGCCACGTCAAGTTGCCGCTTCAGTTCGGCAAATTGATCAGTCCGGCTGGCCACCGGACGCTCCGCCACCTATATAGGATAGGCGACATCTTACAACTGAGATTATGATCCTCGGCGCGCTGTCACTTTCGACAACATACCGAGTCTCAGGGGCTACTATCTATACAGGGCGCATTCTATATGTAAAACTGTTAGAAGGTATATCATTTTCGCGTACCTCAAACCCCGTCAGTAAACTTCTGACGGCCTCATGCAATCCGCTCTCAGCGGATGAAATCCTTTCAATCACCGTACCCATTAACGCACGGTGATCTTCTGAGATAGACGCTCGCCCAAGCAGATCCTTCAGCTCCTCCGACCGTACACCAGTTGGTGCCGCACCTCCCGGCCCCGCCGGACTCGGGGAAACCCTCCGCGACGACACCTCAGGGTCGTCCGCCCCGCATGATGGTGCGGCGGGTGGAGGCGTTTCGCTCTCCATCATCTCCGGACGAGGATCCCCCGAAGATGAGCTCTGCTGAGAAGGGCTGAGATCCGAACTACAAGGTAAAACTTCGGTTATCTTCAGAAATAAAAACAGGGATGTCCCTTATTACAAAAATCCCCTTTCTACTTATGGCTCGCTGGAGGGCTGATTCCCTTGGGGAAATAGTGCGGCCGGGGCTTCTCCTGGCGTAGGACCCTCTGGTGAAGATTTCTTCCCCCGCTTTGAGGCCTTGGCCTCCGGATCTTCAGAAGCGGTCCTCTTCTCCCCCTGGAGGGAGGGATTCTCGATCCCCCCTTTCTTGAAAGCCTCCTTCGCGGAGGCAGTAGCTTCCCTGTTCCCCCCTTTGCCCTCTTCCAAAGGCGCAGCCTCCAGCATCTTGGTTAACACAGGATCCGGCGTGGTCTCAGAGAGGGGGGCCGGACACCTTATTAGTTTTGCTTTCGCTATCCACTCCTGTTCTAGGGACAGCTCTTTAAAGGGCAAGTTTATGATAAATGTACAGATAGCGTGTCCAGGCACAGGACTACTTACTTAAGTATCCGGGCGATTGCATCTCAGACCTGCGTCCTCGGTCAAGTCCGGACACATCTCTTGTGATCTGAAGAATAGTTTATACATCTCCACGGGCGTCGCGCCCATGAAGTGTTGGAGAGCTTGTGGTCCCTCCGGATTAAATTCCCACAGGCAGAGGGGGCGACGTTTGCAGGGCAGAAGGCGCCGAATCAGCATGACCTGCGCTACTACGACCAGATTGATCTCTCTCTCTCTCTCTCTCTTGGAGGTCTCGAATACGGCCCTGCAGCAGAGGAACGTCCTTGGACGGCCCCCAGTCGAGCCCTTTGTTGACCCATGATGCCAGCCACTGTGGAGGACCCGGGCGGAAGGCAGGTGGTGCCACCCATTTGGTGCCCCTGGGAGCGGTGATGTAAAACCACTCCCGTTGCCATAAACCGAGCACCTCTTGAAAAGAGCCCTCGGGCCATGGAGCGTCAGCATTTTTGCTTATAACAGCCCCTCTATACTCTTTCTGCTGCCCCTTGATCATCTTCGGCTCCACTTTGAAGGTCTTGAGCCACAATCCGAAGTGAGGGGTAATGCGGAGGAAGGCTTCGCATACGACAATGAACGATGAGATGTGGAGGATGGACTCCGGATCCAAGTCATGGAATTCCAGCCCATAATAAAACATGAGCCCCCTCATGAAGGGGTCCGTCGAGAAGCCTAAACCCCGAAGGAAGTGAGACACGAACACCACGGTCTCACCAGGCTCGGGAGTAGGAATAACCTGCCCTTGGGCAGGCAGCCTATGCGAAATTTCACCGGTTAGGTACCTGGCGTCTCTCAGCTTTAGCACGTCTTCTTCCGTGACGGAAGAAGGCATCCACCGGCCTTGCAGGTCGGAGCCGGACATCGTCGAAGGTCTGAAGCGCCTGAATCTGGAGCTTTGGGTGTTGGAACTCGAGGCGAGGGGCGGATTCGATTAAGATTGAAAGAAAGGAGCAGACCTTGGTCTCGTTATAAAGAGGTTGAATACCAAGAGCCCTCCCCGTGGCCGTTTGGGACTCGCCTTTGATAGAGGGGGCGTGCCAACGGGCACAGTTGGGTTACCCATGCCCGTATTGATGAGTATCCCGGAATAAGGGGGCACGATCTCCGCTTTGATAAGACGTGCCAAGGAAACCGCCTCGCTAAAGGCGGTGAGGTGGGACAGTAAAAAACGATTCGAATAAAGGCCTGGCCATGGTGTGATGTCGCGCCGCGGAATACATCAGCAGACTTGTGTAAATGTTATTCTCTCTACGGTGGTATGCGGAACTTATTTTGCAGAGCAGGACACTATCCTTCTGTTCAAAATCTTCTATGAAGTATTCGGAGGAGGAACCCGCCTTGCAATGCCGAAGACAATATGCGCGCCGGACTCGTCGTCATTGAAGCTTGGTTCAGGGGCTACTGAGGGAGTCCTGGATTAGGGGGTGTCCGGATGGCCGGACTATCACCGTTGGCCGGACACCTAGACTATGAAGATACAAGATTGAAGGCTTCGTCCCGTGTCCGGATGGGACTTTCCTTGGCGTGGAAGGCAAGCTTGGCAATACGGATATGTAGATCTCCTACCATTGTAACCGACTCTGTGTAACCCTAGCCCTCTCCTATGTCTATATAAACCGGAGGGTTTTAGTCCGTAGGATGAACAACAATCATACCATAGGCTAGCTTCTAGGGTTTAGCCTCTTTGATCTCGCGGTATATCTACTCTTGTACTACCCATATCATCAATATTAATCAAGCAAGAGTAGGGTTTTACCTCCATCGAGAGGGCCCGAGCCTGGGTAAAAACGTCGTTTCCCTTGGCTCCTGTTACCATCCTCCTAGACGCACAGTTCGGGACCCCTTACCCGAGATCCGTCGGTTTTGACACCGACAATAGGGTTGGTTTCGGACCCCCTTCCCCAAGGGCCACGAAGTTCCCCCCTCTTCCTCTATATATACAACCCTTAGGGCGTCGTTTAGACTTTGGGTTTTGTTTAGATTAAAAGTTCGCCATAGCTGCAACTTCGCGTACTTCATTTGTGTTCAACGACTAGACCAAGACGTCACAGAACCCCATCTTGATCAATAAAGCTTTCATCTTATAATCGCAATATCCAAATTGCAATCTCAGTTTCTTGCTTGTTCTTCGTTTGCTCGCAGGAAATAGACCCACGTGGTCAGGTTGATCGTGCTCCGGCGTGGTCAATAACCTCTCGGAGTTGGTTTAGCGATTGCTAAGGCGCGACGTCCTCGCACATACGTAGTGGGATCGTCAAAGTCTACTCCTCCAAATGATAATCACCATCTCATCAAAAGACGAGACACCTTAGCCTCTATCACCTCCTACTTGGGGCGCCCCCTTGGCTGCCTCTCCTCCCCTCCAACCTATATATATGTGGGGAGGGGCGCCTACAATACAGAACATCAATTGTTAGCCATGTGCGGTGCCCCTCTCCACTTTTACACCCCGGTCATATTCTCGCGGTGCTTAGGCGAAGCCCTACGCGGATCACATCACCATCATCGTCACCATGCTATCGTGCTGACGAAACTCGTCTACTTCTTCGACACCTTGCTGGATCAAGAGGGTGAGGGACATCATCGAGCTGAACGTGTGCAGAACTCAAAGGTGCCGTGCATTTGGTACTTGATCGGTCGAAGCTAGAAGAAGTTCGACTACATCAACCGCGTTGTCAAATGCTTCCGCTTTCAGTCTACGAGGGTACGTAGACACACTCTCCCCCTCTCGATGCTATGCATCTCCTAGATAGATCTTGCATGAGCATAGGATTTTTTTTTGAAATTGCATGCTATGTTCCCCAGCAGGATGACCCTAGCAGGAAGAGGGCAGAACGGACTGAGTTATGCTCCTATACCAACTCGAGACAGGGAGAGCAAGTTAAAGAGCTTCGAGGCAATGAGTTGGCTATAGTCCCAATTGGCAACAATGTGATTAGCCCACCTCCGACCAGAGACCCGAAGCACACAAGAACAGAAGAAGGGGATAGAGATGCTCAAAACAACCTATTGAAGAATTTGGCGGGCTCCTTCGAGGAGCACCGCCTGGTCCAATGGGTGCTTTATGTTGGAACTGTCGCGGCGTCGGCAACGCTGTGACAGTCCAAGAACTTCGCGAGTTCGCGAGGAAGTTTACCCCTACCTTCTTATGCATTGTTGAAACACAGATTAAAGGAACTAGGGTAGAGAATTTAGCAAGTACTTTGGGTTATGATAAAGCATATGCAGTTGATAGTCAAGGTAGAAGTGGTGGCTTAGGTTTATTTTGGAAAAATGAAATAAAGATTGAAGTTTTGGGTTACTCTTGTTATCACCTTGACGCGTCCGTTTATGAACCTGGACAGGATATATGGAGAATGGCGTGTGTATATGGAGAGTCCCGGACTCACTTGCGGCATCAGACATGGACAATGTTAAGAAACATAAGCACTTTGAGCTCGTTGCCCTGGTTATGCATGGGTGACTTCAACGAGGTGTTACGTCCGAATGAGCATGATGGGATTGGACAACGCAGCAATGCACAAATCCAGGCATTTCACAAGGCCACGGATGTTTGCACGTTGATGGACATTGGATACAAAGGGAGGTTTTGGACCTTTTAGAAGAAGGTGGTTGGAGGTACCTACACTAGACGCAGACTAGACAGGGCACTGGTTAACCCTCAGTGGTTTGCACGGTTCCCTTCAGCGAGCTTGGAAAACCATGCAGTGGCGACATCTGATCATGGGCCAATTTTCTTAGATTTCGGCCGAGCTCAAGACGCAACACCAACGAGATCGTCGGTCTGAGGCCATGTGGGGAAAATATGAAGGATTGGGGGAACGTGAGCACATAATGGTCAGCATCAGGCCCGTGTGTGAGCGTCCAGCAGTTGCACGATAAACTAGCTACTGTTTCCAAGGGGATCACTAGATGGAGCAGGAAGTCTTTTAGAAGTGTGAGACGGGAAATTAAAGAACTAAAACAGAAACTTGAGGAGCTACATGGGGACCCTCTACGCACGGCACCATCACATGTGGAGCTCAAGATTAATGAGAGATTGGTGGAGCTTTATCACCGAGAGGAGATTATGTGGAGGCAGCGGGCCCGGGTTGAATGGCTTTCCTCGGGTGACAAGAACACAAATGTTTTCCATCTTCGGGCTAGTTTGAGAAGGAAGAAGAATATGATAAGGGCTCTTGAGAATGCGCTGGGGGTGTTGGTAAATGACCCAGCTGAGTTGAGGTCGATGGTGAATGCCTTCTATCAGGACCTTTACACGCCAGAGGGTGTGCAAGGAATAGAGGAGGTGCTTGAACATGTACCATGTAAGGTCACAACAGTGATGAACTCTGATCTTTGTGCTCCATACACAAGAGAAGAGGTCAAAATAGCACTCTTCCAGATGTTCCCAAAGGCTCTGGGTCCTAACGGATTCCCTTCTTAGTTCTACCAGAAACACTAGGATGTGTGTGGTGATGATGTGACTAATGTTATTTTGAGGATTGTGAGAGGGGAGGAGAGCCCCGAATGCATTAACGAGACCATCTTGGTCCTCATCCCAAAGGTGAATAACCCCACTCTCCTTTCGTAATTTAGACCGGTAATCTTATGCAATGTTTTGTACAAAATAGCATCAAAGGTAGTGGCCAACAGATTGAAGCAAATACTACCAGATATAATATCTCATGAACAGTCAGCATTTGTGCCAGGAAGACTGATAACAGATAACATAATTTGTGCCTATGAGTGCTTACGTTTTATGAAGCGCAAAAAGTCAAAAAGTAATAGCTTTTGTGCTCTGAAGTTGGATATGATGAAAGCTTATGACAGACTAGAATGGGACTACTTGAGAGCCATCATGGGCAAGTTGGGGTTTGCACAGGTTTGGATTGATACAGTCATGTCTATGATCTCCAGTGTTTCTTTTTCAGTATTATTTAATGGGGAGAAACTTGAAAATTTCAAACCATCCAGAGGACTTCGGCAGGGACATCCTATCTCCCCCTACCTTTTCTTGATTGCAGAAGAGGGCCATTTGTGCCTCCTAAACTCCAGTTCTCAGCCATCATTGTTGGCAGGTATTAAGGTGGCACTGACGGCACCAGCCATTAACCATCTTTTATTTGCATATGAAAGCCTGTTGCTTTTCAAGGCTAGTGTGGAGGGTGCAGAGTAGGTATCAAACATACCGATTACTTATTGTGGGGCTTTGGGACAGAAAGTAGACAATGCAAAGTCATCCATATTCTTTAGCAAAGGCTGCCCTCAGATAGTAAGAGATGGGGTGCAGGACAAACTTCAGGTGCATAATGAGTCTCTTAGTGACCGTTACCTGGGCATGCCAACTGAAGTGGGGCACTCAATGAATGGTACGTTCAAGTATTTGAGGGACACAGTGTGGGAGAATGTGAAAGGATGGATTGGGAAATATTGTCTGTAGCTGGTAAGGAGGTGCTCTTAAAATCAATGGCCCAGGCGATACCGGTCTATTCTATGTCTTGTTTTAGGCTCCCGAGGGCCGTGTGAGAGTACCACATCCATAATCTGGCAGTTCTGGTGGGGATGCTGTTGGGGAACGTAGTAATTTCAAAAAAATTCCTACACACACGCAAGATCATGGTGATGCATAGCAACGAGAGGGGAGAGTATTGTTCACGTACCCTCGTAGACCGTAAGCGGAAGCGTTATGACAACGCGGTTGATGTAGTCATACGTCTTCACGATTCGACCGGTCCAAGTACCGAACGTACGGCACCTCCGAGTTCAGCACACGTTCAGCTCGATGACGATCCCCGGACTCTGATCCAGCAAAGTGTCGGGGATGAGTTCCGTCAGCACGACGGCGTGGTGACGATGATGATGCTCTACGGCGCAGGGCTTCGCCTAAACTCCGCGACAATATGACCGAGGTGGAATATGGTGGAGGGGGGGCACCGCACACGGCTAAGGAACGATCACGTAGATCAACTTGTGTGTTCTAGGGTGCCCCCTGCCCCCGTATATAAAGGAGCAAGGGGGAGGCCGGCCGGCCCTTGTGGGCGCGCCAAGGAGGAGGAGTCCTCCTCCTAGTAGGAGTAGGACTCCCTCTTTCCTACTCCTACTAGGAGGGGGAAAGGAAGGGGGAGAGGGAGAGGGAAAGAGGGGGGCGCCGCTCCCCCTCCTAGTCCAATTCGGACCAGAGGGGGAGGGGGCGCGCGGCCCATGCTGGCTGCCCCTCTCTCTCTCCACTAAGGCCCATAAGGCCCATTACTTCTCCCGGGGGGTTCTGATAACCCTCCGGCACTCCGGTTTTCTCCGAAAACGCCCGGAACACTTCCGGTGTCCGAATATAGTCGTCCAATATATCAATCTTTATGTCTCGGCCATTTCGAGACTCCTCATCATGTTCGTGATCACATCCGGGACTCCGAACAAACTTCGGTACATCAAAACTTATAAACTCATAATAAAACGGTCATCGTAACGTTAAGCGTGCGGACCCTACGGGTTCGAGAACTATGTAGACATGACCTAGAACTATTCTCGGTCAATAACCAATAGCGGAACCTGGATGCCCATATTGGCTCCTACATATTCTATGAAGATCTTTATCGGTCAAACCGCATAACAACATATGTTGTTCCCTTTGTCATCGGTATGTTACTTGCCCGAGATTCGATCATCGATATCCAATACCTAGTTCAATCTCGTTACCGGCAAGTCTCTTTACTCGTTACGTAATGCATCATTCCGTAACTAACTCATTAGCTACATTGCTTGCAAGGCTTATAGTGATGTGCATTACCGAGAGGGCCCAGAGATACCTCTCCGACAATCGGAGTGACAAAACCTAATCTCGAAATACGCCAACCCAACATGTACCTTCGGAGACACCTGTAGTACTCCTTTATAATCACCCAGTTACGTTGTGACGTTTGGTAGCACCCAAAGTGTTCCTCCGGTAAACGGGAGTTGCATAATCTCATAGTTACAGGAACATGTATAAGTCATGAAGAAAGCAATAGCAATATACTAAACGATCAAGTGCTAGGCTAACGGAATGGGTCATGTCAATCACATCATTCTCCTAATGATGTGATCCCGTTAATCAAATGACAACACATGTCTATGGTTAGGAAACATAACCATCTTTGATTAATGAGCTAGTCAAGTAGAGGCATACTAGTGACGTTATGTTGGTCTATGTATTCACACATGTATCATGTTTCCGGTTAATACAATTCTAGCATGAATAATAAACATTTATCATGATATGAGGAAATAAATAATAACTTTATTATTGCCTCTAGGGCATATTTCCTTCAGTCTCCCACTTGCACTAGAGTCAATAATCTAGATTACACAGTAATGATTCTAACACCCATGGAGTCTTGGTGCTGATCATGTTTTGCTCGTGGAAGAGGCTTAGTCAATGGGTCTGCAACATTCAGATCCGTATGTATCTTGCAAATCTCTATGTCTCCCACCTGGACTTGGTCCCGGATGGAATTGAAGCGTCTCTTGATGTGCTTGGTCCTCTTGTGAAATCTGGATTCCTTTGCCAAGGCAATTGCACCAGTATTGTCACAGAAGATCTTCATTGGTCCCGATGCACTAGGTATGACACCTAGATCGGAAATGAACTCCTTCATCCAGACTCCTTCATTTGCTGCTTCCGAAGCAGCTATGTACTCCGCTTCACATGTAGATCCCGCCACGACGCTTTGTTTAGAACTGCACCAACTTACAGCTCCACCGTTTAATAAAAACACGTATCCGGTTTGCGATTTAGAATCGTCCGGATCAGTGTCAAAGCTTGCATCGACGTAACCATTTACGACTAGCTCTTTGTCACCTCCATATACGAGAAACATATCCTTAGTCCTTTTCAGGTATTTCAGGATGTTCTTGACCGCTGTCCAGTGATCCACTCCTGGATTACTTTGGTACCTTCCTGCCAAGCTTATTGCTAAGCATACGTCAGGTCTGGTACACAGCATTGCATACATGATAGAGCCTATGGCTGAAGCATAGGGAACATCTTTCATTTTCTCTCTATCTTCTGCTGTGGTCGGGCATTTAGTCTGACTCAATTTCACACCTTGTAGCACGGGCAAGAACCCTTTATTTGCCTGATCCATTTTGAACTTTTCAAAATTTTATCAAGGTATGTGCTTTGTGAAAGTCCAATTAAGCGTCTTGATCTATCTCTATAAATCTTGATGCCCAATATGTAAGCAGCTTCACCGAGGTCTTTCATTGAAAAACTTTTATTCAAGTATCCCTTTATGCTATCCAGAAATTCTATATCATTTCCAATTAATAATATGTCATCTACATATAATATCAGAAATGCTACAGAGCTCCCACTCACTTTCTTGTAAATACAGGCTTCTCCAAAAGTCTGTATAAAACCATATGCTTTGATCACACTATCAAAGCGTTTATTCCAACTCCGAGATGCTTGCACCAGTCCATAAATGGATCGCTGGAGCTTGCACACTTTGTTAGCACCTTTTGGATCAACAAAACCTTCTGGTTGCATCATATACAACTCTTCTTCCAGAAATCCATTCAAGAATGCAGTTTTGACATCCATTTGCCAAATTTCATAATCATAAAATGCGGCAATTGCTAACATGATTCGGACAGACTTAAGCATCGCTACGGGTGAGAAAGTCTCATCGTAGTCAACCCCTTGAACTTGTCGAAAACCTTTCGCAACAAGTCGAGCTTTATAGACAGTTACATTACCATCAGCGTCAGTCTTCTTCTTAAAGATCCATTTATTCTCAATGGCTTGCCGATCATCGGGCAAGTCAACCAAAGTCCATACTTTGTTCTCATACATGGATCCCATCTCAGATTTCATGGCCTCTAGCCATTTTGCGGAATCTGGGCTCATCATCGCTTCCTCATAGTTCGTAGGTTCATCATGGTCAAGTAACATGACTTCCAGAATAGGATTACCGTACCACTCTGGTGCGGATCTTACTCTGGTAGACCTACGAGGTTCAGTAGAAACTTGATCTGAAGTTTCATGATCAATATCATTAGCTTCCTCACTAATTGGTGTAGTTGTCACAGGAACCGGTTCTTGTGATGAACTACTTTCCAATAAGGGAGCAGGTACAGTTACCTCATCAAGTTCTACTTTCCTCCCACTCACTTCTTTCGAGAGAAACTCCTTCTCTAGAAAGGATCCGAATTTAGCAACGAAAATCTTGCCCTCAGATCTGTGATAGAAGGTGTACCCAACAGTTTCTTTTGGGTATCCTATGAAGACACATTTCTCCGATTTGGGTTCGAGCTTATCTGGTTGAAGTTTCTTCACATAAGCATCGCAGCCCCAAACTTTAAGAAACGACAACTTTGGTTTCTTGCCAAACCACAGTTCATGAGGCGTCGTCTCAACGGATTTTGATGGTGCCCTATTTAACGTGAATGCGGCCGTCTCTAAAGCATAACCCCAAAACGATAGCGGTAAATCAGTAAGAGACATCATAGATCGCACCATATCTAGTAAAGTACGATTACGACGTTCGGACACACCATTTCGTTGTGGTGTTCCGGGTGGCGTGAGTTGCGAAACTATTCCGCATTGTTTCAAATGTAGACCAAACTCGTAACTCAAATATTCTCCTCCACGATCAGATCGTAGAAATTTTATTTTCTTGTTACGATGATTTTCCACTTCACTCTGAAATTCTTTGAACTTTTCAAATGTTTCAGACTTGTGTTTCATTAAGTAGATATACCCATATCTGCTCAAATCATCTGTGAAGGTGAGAAAATAACGATACCCGCCGCGAGCCTCAACATTCATTGGACCACAAACATCAGTATGTATGATTTCCAACAAATCAGTTGCTCGCTCCATAGTTCCGGAGAACGGCGTTTTAGTCATCTTGCCCATGAGGCACGGTTCGCAAGTACCAAGTGATTCATAATCAAGTGATTCCAAAAGCCCATCAGTATGGAGTTTCTTCATGCGCTTTACACCGATATGACCTAAACGGCAGTGCCACAAATAAGTTGCACTATCATTATCAACTCTGCATCTTTTGGTTTCAACACTATGAATATGTGTATCACTACTATCGAGATTCAACAAAAATAGACCACTCTTCAAGGGTGCATGACCATAAAAGATATTACTCATATAAATAGAACAACCATTATTCTCTGATTTAAATGAATAACCGTCTCGCATCAAACAAGATCCAGATATAATGTTCATGCTCAACGCTGGCACCAAATAACAATTATTTAGGTCTAAAACTAATCCCGATGGTAGATGTAGAGGTAGCGTGCCGACCGCGATCACATCGACTTTGGAACCATTTCCCACGCGCATCGTCACCTCGTCCTTAGCCAATCTTCGCTTAATCCGTAGTCCCTGTTTCGAGTTGCAAATATTAGCAACAGAACCAGTATCAAATACCCAGGTACTACTGCGAGCATTAGTAAGGTACACATCAATAACATGTATATCACATATACCTTTGTTCACTTTGCCATCCTTCTTATCCGCCAAATACTTGGGGCAGTTCCGCTTCCAGTGTCCAGTCTGCTTGCAGTAGAAGCACTCAGTCTCAGGCTTAGGTCCAGACTTGGGTTTCTTCTCTTGAGCAGCAACTTGTTTGTTGTTCTTCTTGAAGTTCCCCTTCTTCTTCCCTTTGCCCTTTTTCTTGAAACTGGTGGTCTTGTTAACCATCAACACTTGATGCTCCTTCTTGATTTCTACCTCCGCGGCTTTTAGCATTGCGAAGAGCTCGGGAATAGTCTTGTCCATCCCTTGCATATTATAGTTCATCACGAAGCTCTTGTAGCTTGGTGGCAGTGATTGAAGAATTCTGTCAATGACACTATCATCAGGAAGATTAACTCCCAGTTGAATCAAGTGATTATTATACCCAGACATTTTGAGTATGTGTTCACTGACAGAACTATTCTCCTCCATCTTGCAGCTATAGAACTTATTGGAGACTTCATATCTCTCAATCCGGGCATTTGCTTGAAATATTAACTTCAACTCCTGGAACATCTCATATGCTCCATGACGTTCAAAACGTCGTTGAAGACCCGGTTCTAAGCCGTAAAGCATGGCACACTGAACTATCGAGTAGTCATCAGCTTTGCTCTGCCAGACGTTCTTAACATTGTCAGTTGCATCAGCAGTAGGCCTGGCACCCAGCGGTGCTTCCAGGACGTAATTCTTTTGTGCAGCAATGAGGATAATCCTCAGGTTACGGATCCAGTCCGTGTAATTGCTACCATCATCTTTCAACTTTGCTTTCTCAAGGAACGCATTAAAATTCAACGGAACAACAGCACGAGCCATCTATCTACAACAAACATAGACAAGCAAAATACTATCAGGTACTAAGTTCATGATAAATTTAAGTTCAATTAATCATATTACTTAAGAATTCCCACTTAGATAGACATCCCTCTAATCCTCTAAGTGATTACGTGATCCATATCAACTACACCATGTCCGATCGTCACGTGAGATGGAGTAGTTTCAATGGTGAACATCAATATGTTGATCATATCTACTATATGATTCACGCTCGACCTTTCGGTCTCCGTGTTCCGAGGCCATATCTGTTATATGCTAGGCTCGTCAAGTTTAACCTGAGTATTCCGCGTGTGCAACTGTTTTGCACCCGTTGTATTTGAATGTAGAGCCTATCACACCCGATCATCACGTGGTGTCTCAGCACGAAGAACTTTCGCAATGGTGCATACTCAGGGAGAACACTTCTTGATAATTTTAGTGAGAGATCATCTTAAAATGCTACCGTCAATCAAAGCAAGATAAGATGCATAAAGGATAAACATCACATGCAATCAATATAAGTGATATGATATGGCCATCATCATCTTGTGCTTGTGATCTCCATCTTCGAAGCACCGTCATGATCACCATCGTCACCGCCGCGACACCTTGATCTCCATCGTAGCATCATTGTCGTTTACGCCATCTATTGCTTCTACGACTATCGCTACCGCTTAGTGATAAAGTAAAGCAATTATATGGCGTTTGCATTTCATACAATAAAGCGACAACCATATGGCTCCTGCCAGTTGCAGATAACTTCGGTTACAAAACATGATAATCTCATACAATAAAATATAGCATCACGCCTTGACCATATCACATCACAACATGCCCTGCAAAAACAAGTTAGACGTCCTCTACTTTGTTGTTGCAAATTTTACGTGGCTGCTACGGGCTTAGCAAGAACCGTTCTTACCTACGCATCAAAACCACAACGATAGTTCGTCAAGTTAGTGCTGTTTTAACCTTCGCAAGGACCGGGCGTAGCCACACTCGATTCAACTAAAGTGAGAGAGACAGGCACCCGCCAGCCACCTTTAAGCATGAGTGCTCGTAACGGTGAAACCAGTCTCGCGTAAGCGTATGCGTAATGTTGGTCCGGGCCGCTTCATCTCATAATACCGCCGAACCAAAGTATGACATGCTGGTAAGCAGTATGACTTGTATCGCCCACAATTCACTTGTGTTCCACTTGTGCATATGACATCTACGCATAAAACCAGGCCGGATGCCACTGTTGGGGAACGTAGTAATTTCAAAAAAATTCCTACGCACACGCAAGATCATGGTGATGCATAGCAACGAGAGGGGAGAGTATTGTCCACGTACCCTCGTAGACCGTAAGCGGAAGCGTTATGACAACGCGGTTGATGTAGTCGTACGTCTTCACGATCCAACCGATCCAAGTACCGAACGTACGGCACCTCCAAGTTCAGCACACGTTCAGCTCGATGACGATCCCCGGACTCCGATCTAGCAAAGTGTCGGGGATGAGTTCCGCCAGCACGACGGTGTGGTGACGATGATGATGTTCTACCGGCACAGGTCTTCGCCTAAACTCCGCGACAATATGACTGAGGTGGAATATGGTGGAGGGGGGCACCGCACACGGCTAAGGAACGATCACGTAGATCAGCTTGTTTGTTCTAGGGTGCCCCCTGCCCCCGTATATAAAGGAGCAAGGGGGAAGGCCGGCCGGCCCTTGTGGGCGCGCCAAGGAGGAGGAGTCCTCCTCCTAGTAGGAGTAGGACTCCCTCTTTCCTACTCCTACTAGGAGGGGGAAAGGAAGGGGGAGAGGGAGAGGGAAAGAGGGGGGCGCCCCTCCCCCTCCTAGTCTAATTCGGACCAGAGGGGGAGGGGGCGGGCGGCCCATGCTGGCTGCCCCTCTCTCTCTCCACTAAGTCCCATAAGGCCCATTACTTCTCCGGGGGGGGGGGGTTCCGGTAACCCTCCGGCACTCCGGTTTTCTCCGAAAACGCCCGGAACACTTCCGGTGTCCGAATATAGTCATCCAATATATCAATCTTTATGTCTCGACCATTTCGATACTCCTTGTCATGTCCGTGATCACATCCGGGACTCCGAACAAACTTCGGTACATCAAAACTTATAAACTCATAATAAAACGGTCATCGTAACGTTAAACGTACGGACCCTACGGGTTCGAGAACTATGTAGACATGACCTAGAACTATTCTCGGTCAATAACCAATAGCGGAACCTGGATGCCCATATTGGCTCCTACATATTCTACGAAGATCTTTATCGGTCAAACCGCATAACAACATACGTTGTTCCCTTTGTCATCGGTATGTTACTTGCCCGAGATTCGATCGTCGGTATCCAATACCTAGTTCAATCTCGTTACCGGCAAGTCTCTTTACTCGTTACGTAATGCATCATTCCGTAACTAACTCATTAGCTACATTGCTTGCAAGGCTTATAGTGATGTGCATTACCGAGAGGGCCCAGAGATACCTATAATAACTTTATTATTGCCTCTAGGGCATATTTCCTTCAGATGCAAGGGAGGTAGAAGAAAGCCAGCATGGGTTGTATGTGATATAGTGACAATGCCTAAATATATGGGAGGTATGGGGTTCCAAGACCTGGAACTATTTAACTTGTCCCTCTTGGCAAGGTAAGTGTAGGGGGTGATGGATGATCGGGAGTCTTTGAGCGCAAAAATATTGAAGGGCAATCTATTTTCCAGATCGGTCTCTAAAGGATGCAGAGTTCGGATCTCATCCCTCACAAATCTGGAGAGGTATACTTGATGGGAGAGATATAGTTGCACAAGGCATTATTCGTCAAATAGGAGATGGAGAAGATACAGACATTTGGGATCATAATTGGATCCCAAGAGAGAGTTTCAAAAGGCCGATTACTTCTCTGGTACCAGACCCCCCTCGGCATGTTGCAGAACTTATAGGAACAACAACAACTTCTTGGAGAGTACAACTCGTGCGGGCTGTATTCACACCTTTCGATGCGAAGGCAGTTCTACAGATACCATTATGCACTCGTCGGGTCTCGGATTTTTGGGCATGGAGTGAGGAGCCTCGTGGTTATTTTTTAGTCAGCTCAACTTATCGCATGCTTGTCCGCACGAAGCTTAACAGACAGGCATGGCTAGAGGGCCGCAAGGGTACATCAAATGTAGAAGCAGAAGGCGTCGATTGGAAGTCGTTGTGGAAACTGCAGGTCCCATAAAAATCAGGATTTTCTTGTGGCGATTGGCGAAGAGCTCTATTCCGTCGGGTGCGGTTTTACATAGGCAAAATATGGCCACATCACCGGCATGCAGTTTATGTGGAGTTCATGATTCGTGGAGGCATGCATTATTGGACTGCCCTATGTCTCGGAGTACGTGGGCGTTATCAACCGAATCCATTTTGGACCAGCTGAGTATCAACCAAAATGATTGCGCCAAGGAGTGAATTTTTTTCATGGGCAAAACATTATCGCCAAACGAGTTCGTCAGGCTTGCGACAACCCTATGGGTCATCTGGGGGGCGAGGCGCAAGGCGATATATGAAGATATCTTCGAAAGTCCATATGCAATTCATGGTTTTGTTAACACATATCTAGGGGGGGGGGCTCCATGATCTATCTCAGAAGAGCGATTCCCATGGGATTGCGGTCCCTAGGCGGAAGGGATGGCTAGCTCCACCTATTTTATGAAGCTTAATGTGGATGCAGCTGTGAGCAGAGGAGGACACCATGGAGCGGTTGGCACAATCTGTAGAAGCAATGATGGATATTTCTTGGGCGCTTCGGCCTATGTCTTCACAAATCATGGTGACCCAACACCTCTTTTTTTTTTGCGGGGTTAGCCAGCAACTCTTGAAGCACTAGCTCCACCTGAACATTTTATGAAGCTTAATGTGGATGCAGCTGTGAGCAGAGGAGGACACCATGGAGCGGTTGGCACAATCTGTAGAAGCAATGATGGGTCTTTCTTGGGCGCTTCGGCCTATGTCTTCACAAATCATGGTGACCCAGCAACTCTTTTTTTTTGCGGGGTAACCCAATAACTCTTGAAGCACCGGCGGTCAGGGAAGGCTTGCTCTAGCCCAAGACTTGAATTTGCACCGCATACATCTAGCATCAGATTGCCAGGGAGTGGTGTCAGAAATCAAAACTAGAAGCGGCTCAACTTACAGAGGTATCATAAAGGAGATTAAGTTGAGAGCTACTTCTTTTATTTCATGTAATATAGTTCATGAGTTTAGGAGCTCCAATGTGGAGGCTCACAATTTAGCAAAGCATGTATTAAAGTTAGGGCCTGGACATCATGTTTGGCTAGGCCAGACCAAGGGTATTTCCTTCGTCCCTGTAAACTTTGTGACGGGTTGAATAAAAGCTTCATGAGATTGCCTCAAAAAAATGAAAGATTGTATAGCCTATGTAACTGGTAAATTTATTGTATAGGAAGTGTGTGTGCAACGCATGTTAATATGAAGCAAGATATTAACTATATTGAACATTAATATTAGGCAAAGATATAAATTGCACATTGATATTTGGTAGGAAATAATTACATGGTTAACATTGGCATTCATATTAGGTATGATATTAAACGCTAAATGTGAAAGCGACACAAACCATTGGATAGATGCAGTTGAACATGTGAGATTTGTTGGATCTCCGTAACTCACTCTTTTTATATCAAATATAACAAGTATTAGTACATACATAGACATGGATACATCAAACTCAAAAATTCCCATTACAATTCTCAAAAGAGAAAAGGTCTCCCACACAAAGGAAAGAATCAATAGAGGAAGTCCTAAGCAGTTGCCACAGAGGCAAAAATAGATGTGGGAGAAACCCCACTCCGCTTGCAGGATAAAAAGAGGCCTGAAGCAGAGAAACCTTTAATCAGCTGTAGTCCATCTCATCCTGCAATTTTATCATGGTGGAATTGCACCACGATGCATGTAATATTGTCAGCGCTGCCACGAGAGTAGGCAATCTCCGTCAGTTTCCTGGCCGCAGACTCTGGCACATCTTCTGTTTTTGCAAGGGACACAGCTTCCTGTTTGAGAAAATCATTGCCAGAATATCAGTTAAAGAGCTACTCCCTCGGTAACTTAACATAAGACGTTTTTAGACACTATGACAGTGTCTAAAACGTCTTATATTAAGTTACAGAGGTGGTATAAAGTTACGCATTGTTGCACTTAGAATGTAAGCACGGATCAGATGTGGAAAATGCTTTCTACAGCCTCATAAGCAACAGTGTTTTGCTTCAGAAATTCTGAGTGCATTCAGGGTGAGAATTATGACAGTTGGCAATAGAGTTTACCTCATTTTCTACGGCATCCCAAAGCCCATCACTGGCAAGAACCAGGCTCTCCAATTCTCCATTAATCAATTCTTCCTACGATTTGTTAGATAAGATTTGATCACAAGTAATCAAAATTAGAAACAGGCAACTAATGACTAATCTAAAGAAAGGTATAGAACTGGAGTTGCCAATGACCACTTGCTGCTGCACTAGGTTGAAACAAGTAAAAAGCACTGATTTCCAACTATATATAAAAAAAGGTAACGAAATCTTGGCATAACTCAACTACAATAAGCTACCTGAATTTCAGGTTCTGCCACCACAAATGGCTTCAGTAGACGATTACCAAACGCACGGGACATTGCCAGTACGCCACCTACCCTCCAAGTACCTGGGCAAATACCACATCAAGAAGATGGAATAGTTTCCGATAGTCAAATTGTAAAGCCTAGATCAATCAAAAAACAAAATATCTTGTATAGAAACATGGCACGCCTAGAAGCAATTAGGCTGCACGCAAGATCACGAAACAAACAACCCAAGCATGATAAGCCACCATGTCCAAACATACAGGAGATATCAGAAGGCTCAAAATGAATAAGCAAGTCTTTTGCTACCGTCCTTGTCCACTTACAATTGTGCTGACTGACAATGCCAAATGCATGAGTGAAATAAAATAAGACTTACCAGCCCAGATGACAACACCTCCAGCATTTTCAATTCTCTTGCGTTCATCGGACCTGTTAGGTTTGTGATCTACTGAGAGTGCCCTAGCTACAAAAACAAACATATGAGGTCAGTAGAGTTACAATGGAGAAAACGAAGCTCCTAAGCTAGTAACCGAACCACGCCGGTAAACTGAAGTGGATATGATGTCATTATATAGATTCCATCATGATGGTGCTAAGAAATAAGCAAGCCTTGCCATTTTCCTTAAATAATGGTAGAACAATAATCATCACATGAAGGAAATGAGCAGATAGCTATGGTATAATCGTATAACTGCAATGTGTTGGTGGGAAAATATTTTGTAAAAAAGTGCATTAAAAGAAACACAATGTACCATAGTTCTTTGCCAAATATATCATCGCTGGAGGGCAAATTTAGAAACACTCTGCAGATACATACAATAAGTATTTACAAGGACCAGAACATGTTTGGATGATTCAATCATATAGTGACTACAATAGGGTTCTAACAGAATATACCTTTCCCGGCTTTTGAAATAACAGCACGGGAGTCACCAACATTTGCTACATATAGATGGCCACCCACTAAAACCGCAGTCGAAGCTGTGGAACCATCATCCCTGAAAGCACTTGATTCTGATTCTAAGAAATCTGCATCTGTCTTCTGATATGTTTCACCTTTTTTTATAAAAAAAATAAAAGCTCAGAAAACGATGATTGGAAGCATTGGGAAGAATGTGAACAGATATACATACAGGTAAATGCCAAGAGAAACATTACTTATAGCAAGCTTTGTATCAGTCAAGAACTTGGGGTGTTTCATAAGGTTCTCGAACAAATGCTCCTTCAAATACTCAGCAGCACGTGACCCCCCATGACCTAAAGCTTTGCAAAGTAAGAACACGATAGGCATGTAATTGCGGAAGTAAGAAGGCAAGATTGGAAACCATACCATCGAATACACCAAATAGGCTAACAGCGTGTCCATCAATTTCAGTTAATTTTACATCATAGAAATCCTCCATTGTAGCCCTTTTCCCTCTAAAACTTGAATACCCACATTTCAGTTTACCATCTTCCCTGTCATGATATTTGGACACAATGTCAACCCAGGCAGCATTACATATTCTAAAGAGTCTCAGAGAGGGCATTTTTTAATAACAGATGTTAGAAGATAAGAAATGGTTATTGTACGAACATATAGACCGGAAATATCAGAAGTGCAGATAATCTATCTTATACATTACAACGATCACAAAATAAACAAGCACATGATAAATTTCAGATCAAGAGGCATACATTTCCGTGACTGCATCTGCCAACTGCTGGTGGTTCACATCAAAATACATTAGTGTTGCAGTTGTACTGCTTTGTAACTAGTCTAGATGACCATAAAGTCCTACTAGTAACAGCCTCACAGCTAAGCATCGCTGGCACTCCTGTAAGAATGCAATGAAGCATTAGGAGCATGACACTAGTAGCACTGCAGGACATGGAATTGCCTCGTGTACAACATTTTTAGTCCAATCCTGGTACAATGGTTTGATGCTGCAATCTGATGTTCGTTGGGCCAGCACCAGGCAAATAATCAATGGTTGTCACAAAATGTCATATCTAAATCGGGCCCAATATGTCAGTACACATAGCAGCTCCATTTGGCGTATACTGATGGCTGCATGCATACCATGGTGTTGGTGACAAAGATTACTTATGATCAGATAGAACCTCGTTCTTTTTCGATAAAGAATCGTGTTAAGTATGTCAACTAGTCTCATGTATACCAAACCGTCCTAAGAAATGATAAACCACGGGGCAAAACAGCTATATAGCGCACTCATGTCAATCAAAGCACATGGTCCGATTGCAAATTCTGGAGCATCTCTACTGCACCTCTGATATTTCAAGGCAAGGCAAGGCAAGCAAATGTACAACGTGAGGCCCGCCTAAATGCAAATTCAACCAACGATATTTCAAGCTGATGCAAACACAGGAAACGTCTATAACCAGAAGATGAGCAGGGGACATGCATTACCTCTGCCACCCCGCACTGGCGTACCCTCCATCCTGCGGCTCGGTCCCAGCAGCAGCCGCGCGGCGCTGCAGCTGCAGCTGGCCCGCCGGAGCGCCGGAGTCAGAGTCGGAGGAATCGAGCATCATCTTCGTCCTGGCGCCAGCCACCGCCCGGAATCCACGCCAACCGTGCCCGCGCGGACGGGGTGTCACGCACACATCGACCGCCCGACCGCACAGGACCCTGGCCCACCGGCGCCTGCCCGCGCCCGCCGCCGCACGAAGCACCAGCGCCCTCAGCCTACCGATGCATACCATCTCATGTCTGGGTGGCTCTCTCTCTCTCTCTCTCTCTCTCTCTCTCTCTCTCTCCGCTCCGATGCCGATGCCCGAGGAGAGATCCACTGGCGCTCGGTTTAATGGCTTCGGATCCGGGGCGAGGGCGCGGAAGGGGAGGAGCAAGCGGCGGGGGCGGGGGCGGGGGGTGGACGGTGGGAGATTCCCTGCAGTATAATAATATAGAGTACTGGCTATTTTGATCGGATACTCCCTCCGTTTCTTTCTCCGTTTCCTGCATATAACTTTTGTTTGAAGTCATAGTATCTCTAGTTTAATTAAACTTATAGAAAAAGGTATCAATATTTACAATGATAAAAGAATATCTTTAGATTTTTTATGGAATGTAGTTTCATAATATATTTGATATGGTAGATGTTGATATTTTTTATATAAATTTGGTCAAAGTTTGTAAAATTTAACTCTACACAAATCTTATATTCGGAGTAAGAAGGAACTGAGGGTGTAATAAAATGGGACCATGAGGAGTGTCGCCGCGCCCTTCTATATTTATGAGAGGATTTAACTCATTTATTAGTAAGATATATACAAGGATTTTCTCTTCTTTGGGCAACAAGAATTTTATTCTTTTCTTTTTGAGGATGAACAAGAATTTTATTCTTAGGGAGTGTGGATGAGATACAATTTGGTTTCATTCACCTGGCATCAGCTGACATCGTCGTTTTTGTTTGAGTCCGTTTTCATTGTGCAGGTTAGGCTCCGAGTTGCTTCTTGTCCCCCGGGCTAATTTCTCGTCGTTGTTTGTTGTTTTCCAGTTTGCCGACGGACTTTCCGTCAAAAATTTAGCTTGGCCTAGTTAAGTGGTTGTTAGCTGACGTCAGGGCTATTTTATTCATCGGCCTGTTTCAAAGCATCACCAGATGAAACACTACTGAGATTAAATGGCCAGTTTTTTTCTTTTTGAGTTGTAATGGCCAGCTCAATTAAAGAATCGTGAACGTGTGTTTTTCTTTGAGCTTATCACGAACGTGTGCTAGTAAGCCGTAACACCAAGCCCTAGCAAACGAAATGCATCTAGGTTGTACGTTCCAAAAATAAAACCGCTAAAAAAAAGAAGCCTTCATATATACTAAAAAGACCAGGCGTTTTTTGTGTTGCACGCGGGAGGGAAGAGACCATTTATCACCGTTTTGGGGCATGTCAACATTCAGTAAGGTTCTGGCAGCTTCTTTACTCAGAGAAGGGAGTTTCGGTGGCGATCCTACCGTTTTTATCGACTCCCAGAGTGCTCTTGCTCGCTGGCTCCTCGACTGGTTCACGGGTGCATCTGATGAAGGGAAGGAGGCAATGGTACACGCAACTTATGAACTTTGGTTGGCCAGAAACAAGACGAGGGATGGGAAACAGATTGCGCCACCACATGAAATAATAAACACCATTTCTGCCCATATGAGCTAATGTCCTGCTGTTTATGCGGTCAGACCTCAGACGACGACGCCGAGGGAGCTACAGCGTCGGGAACCACATGAGGAGGGCTGGATAAAAGTGAACTCTGATGAGACTGTGTCGAAGCATGGCGACAAGGGTGGCGGTGGGGCTATACTGAGGGACCACAATGGAGCATTTCTAGCAGCAGTATGTCACCATTATCCTTCTATCGTCGATCCGGAAGCTACAGAGATTTTAGCATGCAGGCATGGACCGGAGGTGGCAAGAGAGGTCAATGCTGCAAGGGTTCATGTGGAGCTTGACTCACAGGGATGTGGTTCAGATGTTGAAGCAGTCGACGATATGTCTTGATGCTGCCGGTTCGTGGGTGCAGGAGCTCAAAGTTGTACTTACATCTTTTGATGATTTTGAGATTTCTTGGGTGCGTCGTTATGCTAATATTGCCGCGCATAAGTTAGGAAGGTAGGGGTCGGTGAGGAACTATGTAAGGTTTGGTTGGGGGTCCCAAGACTTTGTTCTTAATGTAATTTCGGCCGACATTCCAAGGTTCCAAGTTCAAGTTTAAATAAAGCGGCAATATTAACCCTAAAAAGTATATACTAAAAAAACAAAAGTAAGTTGAACGCTCCATTGGTTGAAAGAAGTTAAATTCAGTGTATTGTATGATACAAATTAAAAAAACTAAAAAATGTTTTTAAAATTTTCTTTTCAAAAAGACAGAAAGCAGCTACATTGTTGTGGTATGATAAGATGAAAAAAATCATAGTATTCAAGCGTTCATGAATTTTAAAAAGATGCAAATTATAAAAACATGAATTTTTAAATCATAAATATGCGAAAATCATGAATTTAAAAACATCTTGATTTTACAAAAAATCATGATTTTTTAATAAAACGAAATCAAAAAAGCAAAAGAATAAATTGTTAGCATTTCTAAAGTAACAATTGTGGACATGCAACTGGCTGATGGTTGTCATGTCCTTTTTCACCACATGTACAAGCCCCCTCCCCCCTACCAGGGCGGTTGTAGTTGGGTTTAGGACCATGCAATTGCAGTGGGTTACAATGCTTGTAGTTGCAAGTCTAGTTCCGGACATGCAACTGGACGGTAACGCACCTTCCCCTTTCGCCACAAGTAGGAGTCGCGTTGGGGGCCATGAAGTTGCAATTGGGTAAGAACACTTGTTGTTGCAAGCCTAGTGGTGGACAAGTACAATTGGTTGACGACCTCGTACCGGCCCAGTTGTAGTCGTGTTGAGGGACATATAGTTGCTGCGGGTTACAGCACTTGCAGTTGCAAGTCTAGTGGTGGACATGCAACTGGCCCATAACCCCTAACTTTGCCACAAGTTTTAAAAATGTTCACCTTTTTTAAAAAGTTAATTATTTTTCTACAATAAAAGGAAAACGAAAATCACTGCCAGTTGCAATCACGTTTGGGGTCACTACAGTTGCAGTCAGGGTTGCAACAGTCATTGGGTTGCTGGCCAGTGTAGTTGCAATTGGGTTGCAACACTTACATTTGCAAGCTTTGGTAATGGACATGCAAATAGAGTTTACATCGAATAGATCTCCACAAGAGAGGGGGGGAACATTGTATTGAGATCCAAAAAGAGAGAAGAAGCCATGTAGCTAATAACTATGGACCCGTAGGTCTGTGGTAAACTACTCACAACTCATCGGAGGGGCAAGGATGTTGATGTAGAAGCCCTCCGTGGTCGATTCTCCCTCCGGGAGAGTGCCGGCGAAGGCTCCAAGATGAGATCTCGCGGATACAGATGATTACGATGGTGGAAATTGTGGTTCGGGTGCTCCCTGGATGTTTTCGGGGTACGTAGGCTTATATAGGAGGAAGAAGTACGTCGGTGCACGCCCGAGGGGCCCACGAGACAGGGGGGCGCGCCCTATAGGGGGGGGCGCCCTCCTATCTCGTGGAAGCTTTGGCTGCTTCTTGACTTGCACTCCAAGTCCTCTGGATCACGTTCGTTCCAAAAATCATGCTCCCGAAGGTTTCATTCCGTTTGGACTCCGTTTGATATTCCTTTTCTTCGAAATACTAAAATAGGCAAAAAAACAGCAATGCGGGCTGGGCCTCCGGTTAGTAGGTTAGTCCCAAAAATGATATAAATGTGTAAAATAAAGCCCATAAACATCCAAAAGGGGTAATATAATAGCATGGAAAAATCAAAAATTATAGATACGTTGGAGACGTATCAAGCATCCCCAAGCTTAATTCCTGCTCGTCCTCGAGTAGGTAAATGATAAAAATAGAATTTTTGATGTGGAATGCTACCTAGCATAATTCATAATGTAATTTTCTTTATTGTGGCATGAATGCCAAATGATTCAAAATAAAAGTTCATATTGATAAAAGAAATAGTAACACTTCAAGCATACTAATCAAAGTAATCATGTCTTCTCAAAATAACATGGCAAAAGAAAGTTCATCCCTACAAAATCATATAGTTAGGCTATGCTTCATTTTCGTCACACAAAGATGTTCCCAACTTCTATACATCCGATGACAAGCCAAGCAATTGTTTCATACTTAAATAATCTCAAACTTTTTCAACCTTCACGCAATACATGAGCGTGAGCCATGAATATAGCACTATGGGTGGAATAGAATATGATGATGGGGATTGTGTGGAGAAGACAAAAAAGAGAAAGTCTCACATTGACGAGGATAATCAACGGGCTATGGAGATGCCCATCAATTGATGTCAACAGGAGGAGTAGGGATTGCCATGCAACGGATGCACTAGAGCTATAAATGAATGCTCAACAAAAGAAAACTAGTGGGTGTGCATCCAACTTTCTTGCTCACGAAGACCTAGGGCATTTGAGGAAGCCCATCGTAGGAATATACAAGCCAAGTTCTATAATGAAAAATTCCCACTAGTATGAAAAAGACAACTTATGAGACTCACTATATGAAAAACATGGTGCTACTTTGAAGCACAATATATGAGACACACTACATGAAGAACAAAGTGCTACTTTGAAGCACAAGTGTGGAAAAAGATATAGTAACATTGCCCTTTTTATTTATTTCCTTTTTTTCTTTTTCTTTTTCTTTCTTTTTCTTTTTTTTGGGCCTTTTTTGGCCTTTTTTTCTTTTTTTTTCTTTTTTTCTTTGGGCAATGCTCTAATAATGATGATCATCACACTTCAATTGATTACAACATATGAATTACAACTCGAAACTAGAACAAGATATGACTCTATATGAATGCCTCCGGCGGTGTACCGGGATGGTGCAATGAATCAAGAGTGACATGTATGAAAATTAATGCATGGTGGCTTTGCCACAAATACGATGTCAACTACATGATCATGCAATGGCAATATGACAAAAGTAAAGTATGTCATGATGATGCTAAACGGAACGGTGGAAAGTTGCATGGAAATATATCTCGGGATGGCTATGGAAATGCCATAATAGGTAGGTATGGTGGCTGTTTTGAGGAAGATATAAGGAGGTTTATGTGTGATAGAGCGTATCGTATCACGGGGTTTGGATGCATCGGCGAAGTTTGCACCAACTCTCAAGGTGAGAAAGAGCAATGCACGGTTCCGAAGAGGCTAGCAATGGCGGAAAGGTAAAAGTGCGTATAATCCATGGACTCAACATTAGTCAAAAGAACTCATATACTTATTGCAAAAATTTAGAAGTCATTAAAAATCAAGTACTACGCACATGCTCCTAGGGGGATAGATTGGTAGGAAAAGACCATCGCTCGTCCCCGACCGCCACTCATAAGGATGCACAAGCCAGGTACACTTCATGTTTCAAATTTGTCACACAATTTTAACCATATGTGCATGCTATGGGACATGCTAACTTCAACACAAGCATTCTTTAAATTCATAATCACCCAACTAGCATGACTTTAATATCACTACCTCCATATCTCAAAACAATTATCAAGTATCAAATTGATCATAGCATCCAATTCACTTCCTATGATAGTTTTTATTATACCCAACTTGGATGCTCATCATTCTAGGACCAATTTTATAACCATAGCAAATATCATACTGTTCTAAAAGACTCTCAAAAATATATAAGTGAAGCGTGAGAGACTAGTAATTTCTACAAAAATAAGTCACCACCGTGCTCTAAAAAATATAAGTGAAGCACTAGAGCAAAAACTATCAAGCTCAAAAGATATCTGAAGCACATAGAGTATTCTAGCAAATTCTAATCAAATAGGCTTCTCCCAAAAGGTGTGTATAGTAAGGATGACTGTAGTAAACTAAAAAGCAAAGACTAATATAATACACGACGCTCCAAGCAAAACACATATCATGTGGCGAATAAAAATATAGCTCCAAGTAAAGTTACCAATGAACGAAGATGAAAGAGGGGATGCCTTCCCGGGGCATCCCCAAGCTTAGGCTTTTGGCTCTTCTTGAATATCTTGGGGTGCCTTGCGCATCCCCAAGCTTCGGCTCTTGCCACCCTTTATTCCATAATCCATAAAAGCTTTACCCAATACTTGAAAACTTCACAACACAAAACTCAACAGGAAATCTTATAAGCTCTGTTAGTAAAAGAAAACAAAACCACCACATAAGGTACTGCAATGAACTCATTCTTTATTTATTTTCGTGTTAAACCTACTGTAATCCAACTTCTCTATGGTTTATAAACTAATTTACTAGCCATAGATGCATCGAAATAAGCAAACAACACATGAAAAACAGAATCTGTCAAAAACATAACTATCTGTAGCAATCTGTAACTAACGCAAACTTCTGGAACTCTAAAAATCCTACCAAAATAGGAAGTCCTGGACAATTTGTTTATTTATCGGCAGCAAAAAGAATCAACACAAAAGCATGTTCCTGTGAATTAACAAAATTATATTCGTGCGTGCAAAGTTTCTGTTTTTCAAATCAAATCAACTATCATCATAGGTTATCCTATAGGTTCTACTTGGCACAAACACTAATTAAAAGATAAAAACACATCTAAACAGAGGGTAGATGCAAGATTTATTACTAAACAGGAACAAAAACAAAAAACACAAAGAAAATTGGGCTGCCTCCCAACTACCGCTATCGTTTAACGCCCCTAGCTAGGCATACAAGCGAAGATAGATCTAACGAGTGCCATCTTTGGCACTAAATTCATAAGTAGCCCACATGATAGATTCATAAGGTAATTTGACTTTCTTTCTTGGAAAGTTATCCATGCCTTTCTTTAATGGAAATTGGAATCTAATATGCCCTTCCTTCATATCAATAATCGCGCCAATCGTTCTAAGGAAAGGTCTACCAAGAATAATAGGGCAAGAAAGATTGCAATCTATATCAAGAACGATAAAATCTACGGGCACCAAATTTCTATTTGCAACAATGAGAACATCATTGATCCTTCCCATTGGCTTTTTAATGGTGGAATCCGCAAGGTGCAAATTCAAAGAGCAATCATCAAGATCACGGAAACCTAGAATATCACATAAAGTTTTCGGAATCGTGGAAACACTAGCACCCAAATCACACAAAGGAAAACACTCATGATCTTTAATTCTAATCTTTGTAGTAGGTTCCCACTCATCATTAAGTTTTCTAGGTATAGAAACTTCCAAATTAAGTTTTTCATCATAAGATTGCATCAAGGCATCAACGATATGTTTGGTAAAAGGTTTATTTTGACTATAAGCATGAGGAGAATTAACAACGGATTGCAACAAGGAAATACAACCTTCTAAAGAACAATTATCATAATCAAATTCCTTGAAATCCGAGATAGTAGGTTCAATGCTATTTAAAGTTGTGACCTCTCCAATCCCACTTTTACCAAATTTAGCATCAAGATCTAAAAACTCTGAATTCTTGGGACGCCTTCTAGGTAAAGTTGACTCATCATCAGTCCCATAATTATCAAGATTCATATTGCAAAACATAGATCTAATAGGAGACACATCAATAACTTTAAGATCCTCCTCATTATTTTCATCTAACTTTTCTGGTTTGGCGGCCATCTTATTGACTAAATTGGCTTGCTTATCAAAAAATTTGGCTATAGCATTTTCAAGCCTGGTAATTTGAGCATTAACACCATAAAATTCTTTATTCATATCATCAAGCTCTTTGTTCATAAACCCCAAAAAACCTTTTTGTTCCTTAAGCTCTTTTCTAAAGAAATTATTATGCTCAAATTGCAAATTCATAAAGCTTCTAACATTTGATTCTATCTCTTCCAACCTTTTGAGAAGGTGGTCAGAACCCTTAGGCGAAGCCATAAGGACAAACAGGCACACAAGCAAACAGAAAAAAGGCAAGGAAAAAACAGAGGAGGAGATTGGGAAAGAGAGGGCGAATAAAATGGCAAGGGTGAAGTGGGGGAGAGGAAAACGAGAGGCAAATGGCAAATAATGTAAATGCGAGGGAGATGAGTTTGTGATGGGTACTTGGTATGTCTTGACTTGAGCGAAGACCTCCCCGGCAACGGCGCCAGAAATCCTTCTTGCTACGTCTTGAGCTTGCGTTGGTTTTCCTTGAAGAGGAAAGGGTGATGCAGCAAAGTAGCGTAAGTATTTCCCTAAGTTTTTTAGAACCAAGGTATCAATCCAGTAGGAGGCTCCTCAAAAGTCCCATGCACCTACACAAACAAACAAAGAACTCGCAACCAACACAATAAAGGGGTTGTCAATCCCTTCACGTCCACTTGCGAAAGTGAGATCTAATAAAGATAGTATGATAAGATAAATATATTTTTGGTATTTTATAATATAGATGCAAAAAGTAAAGATGCAAATAAAAGTAGATTGGAAGCAAATATGATAAGAGATAGACCTGGGGGCCATAGGTTTCACTAGTGGCTTCTCTCAAGATAGCATAAGTATTAGGGTGGGCGAACAAATTACTGTCGAGCAATTGATAGAAAAGCGAATAGTTATGAGATTATCTAGGCATGATCATGTATATAGGCATCATGTCCGCAACAAGTAGACCGACTCCTGCCTGCATCTACTACTATTACTCCACACATCGACCGACACCTGCCTGCATCTAGAGTATTAAGTTCATAAGAACAGAGTAACGCCTTAAGCAAGATGACATGATGTAGAGGGATAAACTCAAGCAATATGATATAAACCCCATCTTGTTATCCTCGATGGCAACAATACAATACGTGCCTTGCAACCCTTTTTGTCACTGGGTAAGGACACCGCAAGATTGAACCCAAAGCTAAGCACTTCTCCCATGGCAAGAAAGATCAATCTAGTAGGCCAAACCAAACTGATAATTTGAAGAGACTTGCAAAGATAACTCAATCATACATAAAAGAATTCAGAGAAGATTCAAATATTATTCATAGATAAACTTGATCATAAACCCACAATTCATCGGATCTCGACAAACACACCGCAAAAAGAGTTTATATCGAATAGATCTCCACAAGAGAGGGGGAGAACATTGTATTGAGATCCAAAAGAGAGAAGAAGCCACCTAGCTAATAACTATGGACCCGTAGGTCTGTGGTAAACTACTCACAACTCATCGGAGGGGCAAGGATGTTGATGTAGAAGCCCTCCATGGTCGATTCCCCCTCCGGCAGAGTGCCGGTGAAGGCTCCAAGATGAGATCTCGCGGATACAGAAGGTTACGGTGGTGGAAATTGTGTTTCTGGTGCTCCATGGATGTTTTCGGGGTATGTTGGCTTATATAGGAGGAAGAAGTACGTCGGTGGACGCCCGAGGGGCCCACGAGATAGGGGGGCGCGCCCTATACGGGGGGGGGGCGGGGGGCGCCCTCCTATCTCGTGGAAGCTTCGGCTGCTTCTTGACTTGCACTCCAAGTCCTCTGGATCACGTTCGTTCCAAAAATCACGCTCCCGAAGGTTTCATTCTGTTTGGACTCCGTTTGATATTCCTTTTCTTCGAAATAATGAAATAGGCAAAAAACAGCAATACGGGCTGGGCCTCCGGTTAGTAGGTTAGTCCCAAGAATGATATAAATGTGTAAAATAAAGCCCATAAACATCCAAAAGGGATAATATAATAGCATGGAACAATCAAAAAATTATAGATACGTTGGAGACGTATCATGGTGTTATGTGAACGTCGACAACATGACACTTCACCATTATTTTGGCCTAGAGTAAGGCATTGGGAAGTAATAAGTAGATGATGGGTTGCTAGAGTGACAGAAGCATAAACCCTAGTTTATAAGTTGCTTCGTAAGGGGCTGATTTGGATCCATACATTTCATGCTATGGTTAGGTTTACCTTAATACTTCTTTTGTAGTTGCGAATGCTTGCAATAGGGGTTAATCATAAGTGGGATGCTTGTCCAATAAAGGGCAGTACCCAAGCACCGGTCCACCCACATATCAAATTATCAAAGTAACGAACGCAAATCATATGTGCGTGATGAAAACTAGCTTGGCGATAATTCCCATGTGTCCTCGAGAGCGCTTTTCTCATTATAAGAACTTGTCCAGGCTTGTCCTTTGCTACAAAAAGTATTGGGCCACCTTGCTGCACCTTATTTACTTTCATTTCTCATTACCCGTTACAAATTATCTTATCACAAAGCTATCTGTTACCTATAATTTCAGTGCTTGCACAGAATACCTTACTGAAAACCGCTTGTCATTTCCTTCTGCTCCTCGTTGGTTTCGACACTCTTACTTATCAAAAGGACTACGATAGATCCCCTACACTTGTGGGTCATCAAGACTCTTTTCTAGCACCATTGCCGGGGAGTGAAGCGCCTTTGGTAAGTTGAACTTGGTAAGGAAACATTTATATAGTGTGCTGAAATTTACTGTCACTTGTTACTATGGAAACTAATCCTTTAAGGGGCTTGTTCGGGGTATCTTCACCCCGACTAGTAGAGCAAAGAGTTTCTCCTCAACCTACTGAACCTACTGAAATTTTTTACTTTGAAATTCCTTCGAGTATGGTAGAGAAACTGCTAGCTAATCCCTTTGCAGGAGATGGAACATTGCATCCCGATTTACACCTTATCTATGTGGATGAAGTTTGTGGATTATTTAAGCTTGCAGGTATGCCCGATGATGTTATTAAGAAGAAGTTTTTCCCTTTATCTTTGAAGGGAGATGCATTGACATGGTATAGGCTATGTGATGGTATGGGATCCTGGGACTATAAACGATTGAAATTGGAATTTCACGAGAAGTTTTATCCTATGCATCTTGTTCATCGTGATCGTAATTATATATATAATTTTTGGCCTCGCGAAGGAGAAAGCATCACTCAAGCTTGGGGGACGCTTAAGTCAACGTTACATTCATGCCCCAATCATGAGCTCTCAAGAGAAATGATTATTCAAAACTTTTATGCTCGGCTTTCTCTCAACAATCGCACCATGCTTGATACTTCTTGTGCTGGGTCTTTTATGATGAAGACTATTGAATTCAAATGGGATTTATTGGAAATAATTAAAGCAACTCTGAAGATTAGGATTCCGACGATGGTAAGGAGTCAGGTATGACACCTAAGTTTGATTGTGTTAAATCTTTTATGGATACCGATGCTTTTCGTGGATTTAGCACTAAATATGGACTTGACTCTGAGATAGTAGCTTCTTTCTGTGAATCATTTTCTACTCATGTTGATCTCCCTAAGGAGAAGTGGTTTAAATATAATCCTCCCACTGAAGTAAAAGTAGTTGCACCTATTACAGTTGAAGAAAAGACTATCACTTATAATGATCCTATTGTTCCTACTACTTATATTGAGAAACCACCTTTCCCTGTTAGGATAAAGGATCCTGCTAAAGCTTCAACTGTGGTTTGTAAGAGTAGTACTAGAACATATACACCACTTGAGAAAATTAAAGTTGAACCTAGTATTGCTATGGTTAAAGATCTCTTGGCTGATAATATTGATGGGCATGTTATTTATTTTTGTGATGCAGCTGCTAGAATTGCTAGACCATGCTAAGAAACGTAGACCCGTTGTAGGCATGCCTGTTATTTCTATTAAAATAGGAGATCATTGTTACCATGGCTTATGTGATATGGGTGGTAGTGCTAGTGCAATACCTTTTTCCTTATATGAGGAAATTATGCATGATATTGCACCTGCTGAGGTAGAAGAAATTGATGTTACAATTAAGCTTGCCAATAGAGATACTATTGCACCAATTGGGATTGTTAGAGATGTTGAAGTCTTGTGTGGGAAAGTTAAATATCCTGCTGATTTTCTTGTTCTTGGTTCCCCACAAGATAACTTTTGTCCCATCATATTTGGGACCCTTCTTGAATACTGTTAATGCTAAGATTGATTGCGAAAAGGATGGTGTTACGATTGGCTTAGGAGATATGTCTCATGAGTTTAATTTTGCTAAATTTCATAGACAACCCCATGATAAAGAATTACCTAGTAAATATGAAATTATTGGTCTTGCTTCTATAGTCATACCTCCTACTGATCCTTTAGAACAATATTTGCTAGACCATGAAAATGATATGTTTATGAATGAAAGAAGGGAAATAGATGAAGTATTCTTTAAACAGGGACCTATTTTGAAACACAACTTGCCTATTGAAATCTTAGGGGATCCTCCACCACCCAAGGGTGATCCCGTGTTTGAGCTTAAACCATTACCTGATACTCTTAAATATGCTTATCTTGATGAAAAGAAGATATATCATGTTATTATAAGTGCTAACCTTTCAGAGCAAGAAGAGGAAAGATTATTGAAAACTCTGAAGAAGCACCTTGCTGCTATTGGATATACTCTTGATGATCTTAAGGGCATTAGTCCCACTCTATGCCAACACAAAATAAAATTGGAGGAAGACACCAAACCAGTCATTGATCACCAATGACGACTAAATCCTAAGATGAAAGAAGTGGTAAGAAAGGAAATACTAAAGCTCCTTGGGGCACGTACAATTTATCCCATTGCTGATAGTCAGTGGGTAAGTCCTGTCCATTGTGTCCCTAAGAAGGGAGGTATTACTGTCGTTCCTAATGATAAAGATGAATTGATCCCGCAAAGAATTATTACAGGTTATAGGATGGTAATTGATTTCTGCAAATTAAATAAAGCTACTAAAAAGGATCATTACCCTTTACCTTTTATTGATCAAATGCTAGAAAGACTATCCAAACATACACATTTTTGCTTTCTAGATGGTTACTCTGGTTTCTCTCAAATACCTGTGTCAGCTGAGGATCAAGGAAAGACCACTTTTGCTTGCCCTTTCGGTACTTTTGCTTATAGACGTATGCCTTTTGGTTTATGTAATGCACCTGCTACCTTTCAAAGATGCATGATGGCTATATTCTCTGACTTTTGTGAAAAGATTTGTGAGGTATTCATGGATGATTTCTCCGTTTATGGATCCTCTTTTGATGATTGCTTGAGCAACCTTGATCGAGTTTCATAGAGATGTGAAGATACTAGTCTTGCCTTGAATTGGGAAAAGTGCCACTTTATGGTTAATGAAGGCATTGTCTTGGGGCATAAAATTTCTGAGAGCGGTACTGAAGTTGATAAAGCTAAGGTTGATGCTATTGAAAAGATGCCATGTCCCAAGGACATTAAAGGTATAAGAAGTTTCCTGGGTCATGCCGATTTTTATAGGAGGTTCATTAAGGACTTTTCTAAAATTTCTAGGCCTCTGACTAATCTATTGCAAAAAGATATTCCTTTTGTCTTTGATGATGATTGTGTAGAAGCATTTGAAATACTTAAGAAAGCTTTGATTTCTGCACCTATTGTTCTGCCACCTAATTGGAATTTACCCTTTGAAATTATGTGTGATGCTAGCGATTATGCTGTAGGTGTTGTTCTAGGACAAAGAGTTGATAAGAAACTAAATGTTATTCAATATGCTAGTAAAACTCTAGACAGTGGTGAGAGAAATTATGCTACTACTGAAAAAGAATTCTTAGCAGTTGTATTTGCTTATGATAAGTTTAGACCTTATATTGTTGATTCTAAAGTAACTATTCACACTAATCATGCTGCTATTAAATATCTTATGGAAAAGAAAGATACTAAACCTAGACTTATTAGATGGGTTCTATTGCTACAAGAATTTGATTTGCATATTATTGATAGAAAGGGAGCTGAGAACCCCATTGCAGACAACTTGTCTAGGTTAGAGAATGTTCCTGATGACCCACTACCTATTAATGATAGCTTTCCTGATGAACAATTAGCTGTCATAAATGCTTCTCGTACTGCTCCATGGTATGCTGATTATGCTAATTACATTGTTGCTAAATTCATACCACCTAGTTTCACATACCAGCAAAAGAAAAAGTTCTTCTATGATTTAAGAAATTACTTCTAGGATGACCCACACCTTTATAAAGAAGGAGTAGATGGTGTTATTAGATGTTGTGTACCCGAGCATGAACAAGAACAGATCCTACGCAAGTGTCACTGCGAGGCATATGGAGGACACCATGCTGGAGATAGAACTGCACATAAGGTATTGCAATCTGGTTTTTATTGGCCTACTCTCTTTAAAGATGCTCGTAAGTTTGTCTTGTCTTGTGATGAATGTCAAAGAATTGGTAATATTAGTAGACATCAAGAAATGCCTATGAATTATTCTCTTGTTATTGAACCATTTGATGTTTGGGGCTTTGATTATATGGGACCGTTTCCTACCTTTAATGGGTATACACATATTTTAGTTGCTGATTATGTTACTAAGTGGGTAGAAGCTAGTCCAACTAGTAGTGCTGATCGTAACACCTCTATTAAGATGCTTAAAGAAGTTATTTTTCCGAGGTTTGGAGTCCCTAGATACTTAATGACTGATGGTGGTTCACATTTTATTCATGGTGTTTTCGGTAAAATGCTTGCTAAGTATGATGTTAATCATAGAATTGCATCTCCATATCACCCACAGTCTAGTGGTCAAGTAGAATTGAGTAACAGAGAGCTTAAATTAATTTTGCAAAAGACTGTTAATAGATCTAGAAAGAATTGGTCCAAGAAACTTGATGATGCATTATGGGCTTATAGAACTGCATATAAGAATCCTATGGGCATGTCTCCGTATAAAATGGTTTACGGAAAAGCATGTCACTTACCTCTCGAATTAGAACATAAGGCATATTGGGCCATTAAAGAGCTCAGTTTTGATTTCAAACTTGCCGGTGAGAAGAGGTTATTTGACATTAGCTCAATTGATGAATGGAGAACCCAGGCCTACGAGAATGCTAAGCTGTTTAAAGAAAAAGTTAAAAGATGGCATGTCAAAAGGATACAAAAGTGTGGGTTTAATGTAGGTGATTATGTGTTGCTATACAACTCTCGTTTAAGATTTTTTGCAGGAAAACTTCTCTCTAAATGGGAAGGCCCTTACGTTATAGAGGAGGTCTATCGTTACGGTGCTATAAAAATCAACAACTTCGAAGGCACAAATCCGAAGGTGGTGAACGGTCAAGGAATCAAACATTATATCTCAGGTAATCCTATAAATGTTGAAACTAATGTTATTGGAACCGTAACCCCGGAGGAATACATAAGGGACACTTTCCAGAACGTTTAACACTCCAAAAAAGAATAGGTATGTGGTACGGTAAGTAAACCGACTCCAAAATATTTCTAATAGCAATTTTTCTCCGTTTTGGGATATTTAAGAATATAGGAAAATAAGAAGTAGTCCGGGAAGGACACGAGGCATCCACGAGGGTGGAGGGCGCGCCCTACCCCCCTGGGCACGCCCCCTGCCTCGTGGGCACCTCGTGTGCTTTCCGGACTCTGTTTTCTTGCACGATACTTCTTTTGGTCGGTAAAAATTCATTATATAATCTCCCGAAGGTTTTGACCACCATATCAGGCAAAAATCCTCTGTTTTTGTTTCGAGCTATTTTTGTTGCAGATTTAGAGCAAGATGTCTTCTCAAGAGTCAGTCGGGGAGAGTCGGGTGTCTCACCCGATGCCAGGTCCAGGAGCAAACAGCGATGCTTATCACTTTGGACCATCAACGGAGGATGAGATGGAGGCCGACTTGAAAAGGATAGATGCCATGCAGGAGGATCAAGAAGTCACCTCTTGCTTCCAAGCAGGATTCATGATGGGGGAACTATAGAGCTTAGCTATTCCCAACTCGGTCATCCCCTCCAATGTTAAATTTCTTTCTTATGAAAATATGAAAAAGAGTGTCACTTGTTCTCCAGCAGCTATGCAACGTAAAGGGTAGACCGTACCAACCTACATCCCCTACATCAGCTAGTCTACCCTGTAAGAGTTCGCATGACTTAGTCAACTATGCTAGAGCCCATAGTAGCATGTGGCTGCACACGGAAGTTTCTAGCATGAATAATCTTATGATCCCTTTGAGCCTGGGTGGCGGTCCGAAGAAAAACAGGCAAGTCCTGGAAACTAGGTGCCTCAATCCACCCAGATGTGTGTTTAAGTTGCCACCTTAAATAAACCATTAATTAACAAACTCACATCTGTCATGGATACTCTCACCCAATCCACGTCTACTAGCATAGCATGGCATAATAAGCAAACGTAGAAGTAACTCCCAAAGGTTTGATAATAAAACAAGTAATAGGTACTACCTCATCTACTTCCCAAAACCCACAATTTAATTAGATCCTAGTCATGCAATGTTTGAGGATTGATCTAATGCATAAAACTGGGTAGTAGAAAAGGTATGATCAAAGTGTTACTTGCCTTGCTGATGATCCGCGAAACCTAGAGACTCGAAGTAACAGGCGGCGTACTCCGGGTATTCTATCGCAGACAAACAAACAAGCATACAATAAATACTCATCTAATGCACAGGTAAAACTCGAATAAAAGATCTAACCAGAAAGTTCAACTTAAGAACTCCGGTTTGCAAAAATAATCGAATCAAACGAAACAACGGAAGTCAAACAGCGAAAGAAAACAGCTCCGTTTTACTAATCTGAATCTAAGTCAAATTTTACAGAAGCAAAAACTTGTTTAAGTTGGTTATTCGGAAAGAGGGTTTCGAGATGAAACTCCAGGCGCTTGAATTGCCCGATTCCGATAAACGAGCGAAAAGCTATACTAAAACGAAAATCGGATCAGAAATCGCGGATTAAATCCGAGAAAAAGAAAAACGACGAACGGGTTAACGAACGAACGTTCGTTAACTAAATCTAATCTGACGAATACGTTCGTTAAAACGAACGAATGAGCGAACGCTCGCTATTTAAACGAACCGAGAAAAAGAAAACCGATCTAAAAAAAATAAACCGAAACTAAAAAAATAAACCGACAAAAACCGAAGTAAACCGATCGGTTTTTGAAAAAAACCGGCGGCACAGTTTTAAAGGCGCGGCGAACCTCGGGCAGCGGGATCGACGATGGCGACGTCCGGCGGGGTCGGCGGCGGCGGCTCCGGCGGCGGCGAACCTCAGGCGGCGGGATCGACGGCGGCGACGTCCGACGTGGTCGGCGGCGGCGGCTCCGGCGGCGGTGGCTGGCGGCGGCTGGCGCGGGGCTCGAGGCGGCTAGGGTTAGGGTTTCGGGCGGGGTGGGCTGGCGGCGGGGTCTGGTGGGCTGGGGGGGCTCGGGCGGCGGCTTTATATAAGCTGCCCCCAGGCGGAGTCCCGCTCGAGTACGGCCCGTAAGGCGGTTCGCGCTTTTTTTTAAATAATTTCGCGCAGGAAAACAAACGAAAGAAATACTAAACGGACTCCAAAAATCTCGAAATAAATTTTCCCCGGCTTCTAAAATCAAGACGGACAATATGAACATTTATTTGGGGCCTCAATGCAATTTTGAAAAATGCGCATTTTTCCTAAATCCAAATAAAAAGGCGAAAAACTCCAAATAAAATCCTATTTGATTTTTTTATTAAATCTTCATTATTTCTTTATTTTGGGAAAGTCAATTTATTCCCTCTCTGAAACTTTGATATTAGAAATAATTGAAGATAAAATAAATAAAATCAAATGATCCTATTTTCAAAATTTTGAGAAAACTCAATTATGAAAATAACGAAATTCCCAACTCTCTCCGTAGGTCCTTGAGTTGTGTAGAATTTCTAGGATCGAGCCAACAATGCAACACAATATGATATGCAATGATGATCTATGTATAACATTCCAAATTGAAAATTTGGGATGTTACAAACCTACCCCCCTTAAGATGAATCTCGCCCTCGAGATTCGGGTTGGCTAGCAAATAGGTGAGGGTGGGCCTTGAGAAGATCTTCCTCTCGCTCCCAAGTGGCTTCTTCCTCGGTGTGGTGGCTCCACTGAACTTTGCAAAACTTGATGACCTTGCTGCGGGTGACTCGGCTGGCATACTCGAGAATCTTAACTGGTTTCTCTTCATAGGTCAAGTCGTTATTCAACTGAATCGCCTCTAGTGGCACAGTATCTCTCAGTGGTATATCAGCCATCTCCGCGTGACACTTCTTCAACTGTGAAACATGGAACACATCGTGAACACCTGACAATCCTTCGGGTAATTCCAACTTGTACGCTACTTCTCCCATGCGTTCCAAAACTTTGTATGGTCCCACAAAACATGGCGCTAACTTTCATTTAACTCCAAAACGCTTAACTCCTCGAAGCGGAGATACTCGAAGATAAACTCTGTCTCCGACTACATATTCTGCCTCCTTGCATTTTGAATCTGCATAGCTCTTCTGCCTTGACTGGGCTACCTTGAGCCTATCGCAAATCAACTTTACTTTCCGTTCAGACTCCTTAATCAAATCTGGTCCAAACAACTGGCGGTCTCCAACCTCATCCCATAACAACGGGGTCCTGCACCTCCTTCCGTACAAGGCTTCGAAGGGTGCCATCTTCAAACTAGTTTGGTAGCTGTTGTTATAAGAAAACTCCGCATATGGCAAGTTGTCATCCCAACTTGATCCATAATCCAAGACACATGCTCTCAGCATATCGTCCAAAATCTGGTTGACTCTTTCGGTTTGTCCATCTGTCTGTGGATGGAAAGCTGTGCTAAACTCCAGCCTGGTTCCCAATGTTTCGTGCAACTGCTTCCAGAACTTTGAGGTGAATTGGGTTCCTCTATCTGATACGATACTCCTCGGAACTCCATGCAAACATACAATCCTGGTCATGTATATCTTAGCCAATTTGGCACTGCTGTAGGTAGTCTTTACTGGGATGAAATGAGCTACCTTCGTCAAACGATCGACTACAACCCAAATCGAGTCATAGCCTGAATGGGTCCTGGGCAATCCCGTGATGAAATCCATACCTAGTTTATCCCACTTCCATTCGGGTATAGGCAATGGCTGTAGCAATCCTGCTGGCTTCTGATGTTCTGCCTTCACTCTCTGACATACATCACAAACTGCTACATACTCTGCAATATCCTTCTTCATTCCGGTCCACCAGAAAGTTTCCTTCAAATCCAAATACATCTTGGTATTTCTGGGGTGGATCGAATACGGTGAATCATGTGCCTCTTGCAAAATCAACTTCTGAATCTTTGGATCGATTGGCACGTAAACGCGGTCCTCAAACCATAAGGTATCGTGTTCATCCTCACGAAATCCCTTAGCTTTTCCCTTGTTCATCCTCTCCTTAATGGAAGCAACTTCCTTATCTGTCTTTTGAGCTTCTCTGATTTTATCCATCAAAGTAGACTGAATCTCCAACGCTACTACATAGCCTCCCGGAACTATTTCCAAACATAGCTCCCGGAATTTCTCTGCTAATTCTTTTGGTAAACCTCCGGTCATTAGGGTGTTGACATGGCCCTTGCGGCTCAACGCGTCTGCTACAACATTAGCCTTTCCGGGATGGTAATGCAATCTCATATCGTAGTCTTTAATAAGCTCCAACCATCTCCTCTGCCTGAGATTTAACTCCTTCTGCGTGAAAATGTACTTCAAACTCCTATGATCCGTGTACACCTCATAGTGGTTCCCAATAAGAAAATGTCTCCAAGTTTTCAGTGCGTGCACTAGGGCTGCTAACTCCAAATCATGAGTAGCATAATTTAACTCATGAGGCTTAAGCTGTCGTGAAGCATACGAAACAACTCTTCCCTCCTGCATAAGCACTGCTCCAAGTCCTCGACGTGAAGCGTCGCAATATACTTCATAATCCTTGCTTTGATCTGGCAGGATTAATACTGGTGAGGTAACCAAACGTTTCTTCAACTCTTGGAAACTAGCCTCACACTCCTCAGTCCATATGAACTTGGTATCCTTCTTCAACAATTCTGTCATAGGCTTCGCAATCTTCAAGAAATTCTCAATGAATCTCCGGTAGTATCCTGCGAGTCCAAGGAAACTCCGGATCTCTCCAACTATTGTTGGTGCTTCCCAGTTTTTCACAGTGGCAACTTTAGTGGGGTCTACTGCTATACCTTCTCCGGATATAACATGTCCGAGAAATCCAACTTCCTTCAACCAAAACTCACACTTGCTGAACTTGGCATATAGCTGATGTTCTCTGAGCTTTTCGAGTACCAAACGCAAGTGCTCCTTATGTTCTTCTTCATTCTTTGAGTAAACCAAAATATCATCAATGAACACCACGACGAACTTATCCAAAAACTCCATAAACACCTTGTTCATCATGTTCATAAAATAGGCTGGGGCGTTAGTCAGACCAAATGACATAACGGTATACTCATACAGCCCGTACTTGGTGGTAAAAGCCGTCTTAGGTATATCTTGCTCCCGAATCTTCAACTGATTGTATCTTGATCGCAAATCGATCTTGGAAAATACCTTAGCTCCTTGCAATTGGTCAAACAAGTCGTTGATCATCGGCAACGGGTATTTGTTCTTAATGGTCACTCATTTAATCCTCGATAATCAACAACCATTCTTAATGATCCATCCTTCTTCTCCACCAGAAGTACTGGCGATCCCCAAGGCGAAGAACTTGGGCGAATAAAACCTTTGTCCAGCAACTCCTTAATCTGCTTCTTAATTTCCTCCAAATCTTGGGCTGGCATCCTATACGGTCTCTTAGATATCGGCCCAGTGCCTGGCAGTAGTTCAATCAGAAACTCAATGTCTCTATCTGGCGGCATGCCTGGCAACTCTTCCGGGAACACGTCCGGAAAATCCCTTATCACTGGTACTTCCTCCTGCACAACTCCTGATAAGGAATTTACATGTGCCCTCCTCGGCTCATGCCGTGATACATACTTGATTCTCTTTCCTTCAGGGGTGGTAAGCAAAATTGACTTACTGGCGCAATCTATATTCCCTCCATACTTTGATAACCAATCCATGCCTAATATCACATCCAATCCTTGCGATTCCAAAACTATTAGGTCCGAGGGAAATACATAGTGTCCAATCCTCAACGGCAGTCGATCACACCATATACTAGCCATATACTCTACTCCGGGTGAGGTTACTAGCATGGGTGACCTAAGGGCTTGGGTTGGTAATTTATATTTATCCACAAATCCCCTTGATATGTATGAATGCGATGCACCAATATCAAAAAGAACAACTGCAGTAAATGTCTTAACCAAAAACTTACCTATTACTGCGTCTGGCTGAGCTTCAACCTCCTCCACGGTAACGTGGTTCACTTGTCCCCTGTTGAAAGGGTTCGGCTTCTTTCCTGAGCTTCCATTGCCGTTACCATTTTGGGCTTCTGGACATTCATTTGCATAATGCCCAGTCTTACAGCACTTATAACAAGTGATATGGCTCAGGTCTACCTTGGATGGTGTTGACGGGTTGGTGCGGTTTTGTCCATTGCTTCCTCCATTCCCGTTTCCATTCTTGTGCCATTATGATTGTGCGAGCTGCCTCCTCCGTGAGTATGCTGAAATTGCCCTCCTGACTTCAGGGTAAAGTGTAGTTTCTGCTGAGCTCCAGAATTGTACTTCCCCTGCCCATACTTCCTCTTACGATTGTCAATCTGCTGCTGCTTTCCTTCAATCATAAGAGCACGATCTACTAACTCCTGGTAGTTATTGAATGTGGCTACCATCAACTGCATGCTCAGCTCATCATTCAGTCCTTCTAGAAACTTCTCCTGCTTAGCTGCATCCGTAGCAACGTCATCTGGGGCATAACGTGCTAGCTTACTGAAGTCATCCACATACTGGCCAACTATCCGTCCTCCTTGGTGTAAGTTGCGAAACTCAAGCTTCTTCATGGCCATATCTCCTGCCGAAACGTGGGCAGTACGGAAAGCTTGCTGAAACTGATTCCATGTGACAGTGTCTATAGGGTAAGTGGCTGTAAAATTCTCCCACCATGCTGCTGCGGGTCCTTCGAGCTGATGAGCGGCAAACTTCACCTTTTCCCCATCTGTACATCCGGCAGTGATCAACTCCCTCCCTATCTTACGGAGCCAATCATCTGCTACTATCGGCTCGGTGCTACTAGAAAACACCGGCGGATTCAGCCTTAAGAAACGAGTCAAATGGTCAACAGGTGGTGGTGGTGGTGGGTTGTTATTGTTGTTGCCTTGGTTCTGTACCAATGTTTGAATCAAGGCATTCTGCTGCTGAATCAACTGAGTGATCTCTGGCGGAAAAACAAATTCGGGGTCGCATCTCGGAGGCATCTGAGGGTTTATGGAAGAGAGGAGAGTTAAGAATAGAATGAGGTCTAGTGAGATAACACTACCCATATGCACATGAGACAAAAGCACACAATATCACTCCAATCAATTCAAACAAGGGCATACAATGGTCTAACTATCGTTACAAAAGTGCTTGGACTAAAACTAATTTTTAATGGGGGAAATTCTACTACTGTTATGGTGGTCAACTAGAAAAACTGCTCCGATGAAGATTCCATGATATCTGCTCCAGCTTCATCAACATAATCATCATCACTATCGTCGGGATCCGAGTCGGTGTCGTCGATGATGATATAATTTTCCGGACAAGTGGGTTCGTCATCTTCTCTTCTTGGTGCTGAACCTCCCATGAATACTCCAATCTTCTCCTTAAGGTCGCCGTTCTGTCTTACTAGAGCGACGATTTCTTCCATATAGTCTTTACGTGTAGCCTTGAGTTCCTCTTCTAGCTCCTTGATCTTAGTCATAGCCTTCTGCAGATCCTCCATATCTGCGCACATCTGATTCTCCTGGCGTCGGATGTGTTGGTTTAACTCCTGAATATAAGCTGCGATTGATCTGTCCTTCCTGGTGTTGATCATCTCCCAATGCTCATCTCGGCGCCCACAAATCTGGTAGATAGTATTCTTGAGATCGTTGTGGTAAACTTCTCCAATTCGTCCCATGGCAATGTGGGCTGCCATGCTCTTCCCTAAGCTCCATGTTGGTGCATCAAAGGAAAACTCTATGGGCTCCGTGACTGGTGCAAATGTCCTTCCTGGAATGTAGACTTGAATCATCCAGCGCTCCTCTTCGGGTAAAGTGGCGTTGAAGGTTCCAGTGAAGCTTGGTACTCCTATGTTCAGGTATCTAGTGACTTCCTTCAAGTGATATCCAAAAGGTGAGTTTTCATCTGGTTGTGTGAACTTGTTCCTTGCATCCGCCATCCTAAAGAATAGAAAAGATGAGGAGTCAGAAATGAGAAGAAAGAGTAGTGATCTAGGGCTTTAGCTTAGTGGCCGTGTCCTACAGTCAGCGTGTGCTCTGATACCATCTTTGTAGCGACCAGACCTCAAACAGTCTGATCTCTGTGCTCAGGTGTCATCCCTGGATCAGTAATGCTGACACCACACAGTACTTGAAGGATTTATAACAGAGTAGCAATCACACACTTATTACATCGAATGTCTCAAGAGAGATCTTATTAAAATAAATATGGCTTAAGGCCATCTAAATACGATAACAGCGGAAGGCTTGGAAGAATAAGCGAGTCCATCAACTCCAACGGCATCACTGAGTATAGAACCACGACCTAAGCACCTTACTCGTCGTCTGAAAAGTCTGCAACATGAAACGTTGCAGCCCGAAAACGGGTCAGCACATGGAATATGCTGGCAATGTAACACATAGAGAAATATGATGGAATAAGCTATACTACATGCATATTTGGCTGGTGGAAAGCTCTATGGTTACAGTTTTGAATAAAGCCAAATTTTCCCTACTGCAAAGGAATAAATTTATTTAACTATCATGGTGGTTGTTAAACATTGAGAATGGTTGACAGCATTCTCAATCCCAATTAAAAGTACTCATTAACAACCCAACAATATTAATTAAAGTAACATGATGAGATTCACATGATATCCAAGTACTAGATACTCAAGATGTCCATAACCGGGGACACGGCTAACCATGATTAGTTTGTTACACTCTGCAGAGGTTTGCGCACTTTTCCCCACATGACTCGATCTCCTCCGTTTGGTTTCTCGCACTACATTGTGTTTGAGAAACGGATGACCGAGACATAGTCTTTCAGAAGCGCTTGCACCTTACGTAAAGGGTAGACCGTACCAACCTACATCCCCTACATCAGCTAGTCTACCCTGTAAGAGTTCGCACGACTTAGTCAACTATGCTAGAGCCCATAGTAGCATGTGGCTGCACACGGAAGTTTCTAGCATGAATAATCCTATGATCCCTTTGAGCCTGGGTGGCGGTCCGAAGAAAAACAGGCAAGTCCTGGAAGGTGCCTCAATCCACCCAGATGTGTGTTTAAGTTGCCACCTTAAATAAACCATTAATTAACAAACTCACATCTGTCATGGATACACTCACCCAATCCACGTCTACTAGCATAGCATGGCATAATAAGCAAACGTAGAAGTAACTCCCAAAGGTTTGAGGATAAAACAGGTAATAGGTACTACCTCATCTACTTCCAAAACCCACAATTTAATTAGATCCTAGTCATGCAATGTTTGAGGATTGATCTAATGCATAAAACTGGGTAGTAGAAAAGGTATGATCAAAGTGTTACTTGCCTTGCTGATGATCCGCGAAACCTAGAGACTCAAAGTAACAGGCGGCGCACTCCGGGTATTCTATCACAGACAAACAAACAAGCATACAATAAGTACTCATCTAATGCACAGGTAAAACTCGAATAAAAGATCTAACCAGAAAGTTGAACTTAAGAACTCCGGTTTGCAAAAAGAATCGAATCAAACGAAACAATGGAAGTCAAACGGCGAAAGAAAACAGCTCCGTTTTACTAATCTGAATCTAAGTCAAATTTTACAGAAGCAAAAACTTGTTTAAGTTGGTTATTCAGAAACAGGGTTTCAAGACGAAACTCTAGGCGCTTGAATCGCCTGATTCCGATAAACGAGCGAAAAGCTATACTAAAACGAAAATCGGATCAGAAATCTTGATCAGAAAAATCGCGGATTAGATCCGAGAAAAAGAAAAACGACGAACGGGTTAACAAACGAACGTTCGTCAACTAAATCTAATCTGACGAATACGTTCGTTAAAACGAACGAACGAGCGAACACTCGCTATTTAACCGAACCGAGAAAAAGAAAACCGATCTAAAAAAAGTAAACCGAAACTAAAAAAATAAACCGAAGAAAACCGATCGGTTTTTGAAAAAAACCGGTGGCACAGATTTCGAGGCGCAGCAAACCTCGGGCGGCGGGATTGATGGCGATGGCGTCCGGCGGGGTCAGCGGCGGCGGCGGGCAGCAGCGGCGGCGGCGGCGGCTGGCGCGGGGCTCGAGGCGGCTAGGGTTAGGGTTTCGAGCGGGGTGGGCCAGCGACGGGGTCTGGTGGGCTGGGGGGCTCGGGCGGCGGCTTTATATAAGCTGCCCCCGGGCGGAGACCCGCTCGGGTACGACCCGTAAGGCGGTTCATGTTTTTTTTAAAATAATTTCGCGCAGAAAAACAAATGAAAGAAATACTAAACGGACTCCAAAAATCCCGAAATAAATTTTCCCCGGCTTCTAAGATCAAGCCGGACAATATGAACATTTATTTGGGGCCTAAATGCAATTTTGAAAAACGCGCATTTTTCCTAAATCCAAATAAAAAGGCGAAAAACTCCATATAAAATCCTATTTGATTTTTTATTAAATCTTCATTATTTCTTTATTTTGGGAAATTCATTTTATTCCCTCTCTGAAATTTTGATAGTAGAAATAATTGAAGATAAAATAAATAAAATCAAATGACCCTATTTTCAAAATTTTGAGAAAACTCAATTATGAAAATAACGAAATTCCCAACTCTCTCCGTAGGTCCTTGAGTTGCGTAGAATTTCTAGGATCGAGCCAACAATGCAACAAAATATGATATGTAATGATGATCTATGTATAACATTCCAAATTGAAAATTTGGGATGTTACATGCACCGTTCAGGATCTTCTGTGATCCCGCCAACTTGGTGTCACCGATGAAAAGGAATCGGCGTTACCGATTTCATTGGCGAAGAAAACTTTTTGTCATTCCATCCTGCACATCTTTTCCAGCTCCACTCAATGATTCTTATCCTCTACCCACATCATAATTTACATGCTGCTTTGTAATGTGTCTCAAGGATCAAACCTAGTTGACTCATATTCCAGAAGTTCCCTTCTTGGAAATTGATGTCAAAGGGGGAGAGAGAGCACATCAAAGCTTATGACATGGGAGAGAAAGACATCTTAGCCTCCCCAGATGCATGTTTGTCAATACAGGAGAGAAGCCACATGTCTTCAAGAGGGAAAGACATGTTAAGACTTGTTTGATTGAACCATTATCCAATATCAGATTAAATGGTTCTTGCTCTATTTTTCTTTTCCTTCTTTTCTTTGATTTTCTCTTACCCTACCTTCTCCTATTATCCAATATTAGATTCAGGGGGAGAAAGAGCTCAAATCTAAGGGAAGAAAATCTTTGGAATTCATTGCATATCTTTAATCTTTGGGGACATGTCTATATCCAAATGGAGTACTAAGTACTCACTCATTACATGTCATCCCAGTCTTGGTACTCTTGTGGTTTCCTGAATTTGCTTTATTTAGAGTGTATTCTTGTGTTATCTAACCTTGTTTTCTCAAGCTCATCTCTTCCTAAGCCAGCTCAAGACCACAAGGTAAGTATATGCATTGAACTCATGTGCATGATGATCTCTCGCTACTGCACATATTGTTTGCCAGAAGGATTCATATACATGTAGGTATACCTATTCTACCTACATCATTTGCTCTGATGCATACAGCCAAGATACATGTAATTCATTGCTTGCTCTGACATGCCTATGCATTCACATGTTCATATATTCCATCATTACATGATTGCATACATGTAGGTGGAGCCTATGCATGTTACATGTCCTTCCAAAGCTTTACCTGTTGCTATTCATATCTTTATCTAAAGCTTTGATGTATGTTGTCGTCAATTACCAAAAAGGGGGAGATTGAAAGCACAAGTGCTCCCTGGGTGATTTTGGTAATCAATGAACACATATCTCTTGTTGGACTAGTATCTTTAACAAGTATATTTCAGATGAGTTCAACAATGGAGTGGCAAGGGCAAGATGATGTGGAACCCCTTCAAAATTCAAGGACAAAGATTGGCAATGGCTCAAGACTCTTCATTTTCATTTTAGTGATCCAAGATCACATTGAGTCCATAGGAAAGCCAATACTATTAAAAGGGGATGAGGTGTTGCTTAATGGTCTACTTGCTCAAGTGCTTAGTGATATTGCTCTAAAACCATCAACCACTTTCTCATTTCCACATATGTCCAAAACCTAAAGTCAAACTCGGCCCAACCGATTTGATCTATCTAGCGCCACCGAGTTCATTTGACATAGCCACTGCCAGAAACCCTAATCAATTTGGTCACACCGATACGGATCTCGATCTCACTGAGATGGCCTTGCAAACTCTCTGTTGCCTATTGCAATTATTTCGGTCTCACCGAAATGTGCAATCGCTCACACCGAGTTTGCCTGACCCTGTTTGATCAATTGCTGAAATCGGTGCCACCGAGTTCATGCGATCGGTCTCACCAAGATGAGGTTTTGCCCTAGCCCTAGCACATCGGTCCCACTGAGTTGATCATGTTGCTCCCACTGAGATTCCTAACATTCACATTGTGAACAAAACCGGTCTCACCGAGTTCTTTTATTTGTCTGACCGAGTTGGGTAAAAAGTTTGTAACGGTTAGATTTTGTGTGGAGGCTATATATACCCCTCCACCCCCTTCTCCATTTGTGAGAGAACCATTAGAACGTGCCTACACTTCCATTACTCATTTTATGAGAGAGAACTACCTACTCATGTGTTGAGACCAAGACATTGCAATCCAACCACAAGAATCTTGATCTCTAGCCTTTCCCAAGTTGCTTTCTACTCAAATCATCTTTCCACCATAGCCAAATCTGTGTGAGAGAGTTGAGTGTTGGGGAGACTATCATTTTAAGCACAAGAGCAAGGAGTTCATCATCAACACACCATCTATTACCTTTTGGAGAGTGGTATCTCCTAGATTGGTTAGGTGTCACTTGGGAGCCTCCGTCAAGATTGTGGAGTTGAACCAAGGAGTTTGTAAGGGCAATGAGACCGCCTACTTCATGAAGATATACCCAAGTGAGGCAAGTCCTTCGTGGGCGATGGCCATGGTGGGATATACAAGGTTGCTTCTTCGTGGACCCTTTGTGGTGGAGCCCTCCATGGACACGCGCAACCGTTACCCTTTGTGGGTTGAAGTCTCCATCAACGTGGATGCACGATAGCACCACCTATCGGGACCACGCCAAAAATCTCCGTGTCTTCATTGCGTGTGCACACTCCAATCCCATCCCTTTACTTTCTTGCAACTAGCATGCTTTACTCTTTCCGCTGCTTATACTCTTGCCATGCTTGCTTGAATTGTCTTGGGAATGTTTAAAATTGTGCTAATCTACAACCTCAACTTGAAGAACTTAAAAAAAATGCTATTTTTGCTTGTTGAATGTCTAATCACCCCCCCTCTAGACACTTCTTCTTGATCCTTTCACATGGGCCATATATGGGCCGACGCAACATTTGCCCCATTAACTGCGCACGGAATCAACAAGGAAGCCAACGACAATGCCAAGCAAGCGTCCCGCCGCGAGCCCCAGAGCTCTGGCGTCTTTGAAGAAAGGCTCTATAGGCCATCAGCTGCCCCCCGCCTTTGGCACAACGCTACTCCTCGAGGAGCTTCTGCTTGAGCCATCCATGGGCGGGCCCGACTATGGCCTGACCTCTAGGACCCGCCTGCTATTGGCGCTGGAGCCTCAGGCGGATTGCTAGGTCGAGGAGTTCAAGGCTTCCCTGATCCCACGACACCCTTCCGAAATAAGATGCAGAAGCATAGCGTGTGGCCCGACAATCCACCGCTTAATGCCTACGAGATGATGAGCTGTACCGCAAGCGCCCCAATGGCACCTCGCTGGAGTGCATTTCAGAGGAGCAAGGGCGTGAGTTACTAGCTGACGTCCATGGGGGAGACTGTGGGCACCACTCTTCGCCGCGCACCCTCGCAGGTAAGATGTTCCGTAGCAGGTTCTACTGGCCCACAACGCTCTCCGATGCCGTTGAGATGGTCCAGTCCCGTGAAGCCTGCCAGTTCCACGCCAAGCAAATCCATCAGCCCACGCAAGGACTTTAGACAATCCCACTCTTGTGGCCCTTTGCGGTATGGGGACTGGACATACTGGCCCCTTTCCCCCGTGCGGCTTATGGTTACCGCTACCTCTACATCACCATCGACAAGTTCACCAAGTGGGCAGAGGTGGAGCCCATGCGAACCATCCTGGTGGGCTCGACCATTAAGCAACCAGATACGGTTCCATCCCGGCAGGCCTCATGAGCCAATTTGGCATCCCCAACTGTATCATCACCGACAACTGCTCCCAGTTTACGAGTGGCCTCTTCAGGTCATACCGTGCCAACCCTGGAACGTAGATATGCTATGCTTCTATGGCGCACCTGCAAAGCAACGGTCAGGTCGAGCGCGCCAATGTTGAGGTCCTCAAGGGCCTCAAGACTAGGAGCTTCAATAAGAATCTTGAGGCTTGCGGCAAGGGTTGGCTGGATGAGCTACCGTCCATGCTATGGTCCATCCGCTCCACCGCGACTAAATCCATTAGCAAGACCCCCTTCTTCCACGTCTACGGGGCTGGCGCAGTCGTCCCCTCAGAGCTCAAGCATGGTTCCCCGCGAGTCCTGGCATTTGACGAGGCACGCCAGCATGACTCACGGGAGGCCGATCTTCTACTCCTCAAGGAGGCCCGCCACCAGGCCGCCTTCGCACAGTGAGATACCAGCAGGCCTTGCGGCGCTACCATAGACGCAACATCTGCCCTCGCCCTCTCGAGGTCGGGGACCTCATCCTACGGTGGATCCTCTCCAGGGAGGGCCTCCACAAGCTCTCGCCCATGTGGGAAGGCCCTTTCCATGTCACCTAGGTCTCCAGGCCAGGCGCTACATGCCTGGAGATGGAGGATGTAGTTCCTGTGTAGAACGCCTGGAACATCCAACACCTACGCAAGTTAGGTTGTACATGCCCCGGAGCCGCCTGGTGTGCCGCCCCACGGCCTCGCGGGAGCTCCCACCCACACCCAAGTGTAAGCCCCATGCTCCACGTTGGCGGAATGGTTGAATCGTGACCATGCCCACGCTCAAGTGGAAGCCCCATGCTTCGCTCTGGCGGAACGATCAAACAATGATGATGCCCATGCCCAAGTGGAAGCCCCATGCTCCGTGCTAGTGGAACGATCGATAAAGGTGATGGAGCGGTGGCCGTTTTCCTTTCTGCTTATAAACAAATTTGTGTCTTCTCTAAGTAAAGACTTTCGTTTTGCATCTTCTTTAAGTAAAGACTTCGGTTTTGGGGTCTTCTCTAAGTAAAGAATTTGGTTTTCTTTTGCGGCGTTTTGTTGGATTTCATTCTTTTTCGCGAGCCGCAGGTGCTGGGCATGGTGCTTACACTTGATCAGTTCCAGCGGCATTAAAAACCCAAGCAGTCGGGCTCTCTGCCGCGGGCCTGCTCCCACATGCACCACCCCACCAAGGCCTTGGTGTCTAATATCCGCGTGCGACGCACATGAGTGAGCCAACGAGCACGCGCTGCTCCCCCGAGGCATAATCCCTTATACGAAGCTCGTATACGTGCGAGATGTTTGCGATCAAAGAGTAACCCCCCCTCCTGAGCATTTTTCCTCGGGATCACTCGCTAGCCCTGATGCTCTCACCTCCTGGCCTTGCTCAGGCATCGCGACCTCGCATACCAGTGATGGTCGAGCCCTGCTTGGGGGCTGTGTCCTAACGACATAGAGCACGAAAGCTAGCGTGAAGGAAAAACAAGCCCCATGGAACACAAATGTTTGATACATCATTAAGGATTCAAGCAAAATGTTCTTCACGCCCCGACGGGGTCACAGAGTATCAACAGGTAAGAAAATAGGGCGACCTAAGGAGATGCGTCACCTCTACCGTTGCCAACATTTCCCTTGTTTTCCTCGGCTCCATGCCAGTCTTCGATGCTATCAGGGATGAATTGTGCGCTCAGCGCATCAACATGGTCCTCCAGCCATTCCTCGAGGGCATCACGTGTTACTTCAGTGACGGGGGCTATCACAGCCTCGAAGTCGAAGCAGGGGTCGGAGCAAAAGAGATGGCTGAAGACCCGCGTCGACTCCTGTCCGAGGAGGTCGCGGCTTTCCTCTTCAACGAGTTTACCCACCTTCTTAGCGCCCCCTACAAGCTGCTCCACGACCTTGGTGAAAAAGTGGAGGTAGCTACGCCGTCGGGCACGGGGGGCCTGGAGACATCCTCCTTACAAATGGAGCCCAACACATGGAGAGCCTGCGGCTCGAGGTCTTGGAACATCTTGGAGTGCGTGTGCTACCGCCCCCGAGCCTGGTTCGCTTCGTCCATTGCCTGCTCCACGAGGGACGCGATACTTCCCACCTACTCCTAAAGCGATGCCAGCTCGGCCTCGACGATAGCTTGGGATCCTTGGGCTCCTTGTGTGGCTTTTTGCTGCTCCTCCGCCTCAGCCAACTCCTTTGTCTATCTCGCCCTTTAACTCCCCGTGCCGAGCACAGAAGTGGGTTTCCTGAAAATTTAACTTCTTGCGATGCTCCTTGATAAGCACCTGGTGGGCATTCACAATATTCTCGTTGGCCTACATCTGGATTGTCGCTCCCTTGGAGGACAGGGAGGTGTTAGCCTTCTCCACATTGACCTAGAGAAGCTTGAGCAGCAGCCACCTAGCGGTCCAGCACCTCCAGCCACTCGCGCTCCAAGCTCTGCTCAGATGACGTTAGTGCAAGTTCCTGCTCAATGGCCTTGAGGTATGCCTCGCGCGCCTCCAGCTCTTCCATGCTAGCAGAAAGGACGTCTCTGCATGCTTGGACTTGATGTTCTAGGACGACGTTCGAGGTTAGGAGATCTTGCTCGCGGGCCTCGCCACCTCGCGCCGCTGGGCTGCTGCCTTGGTCTACTTGCACCGCTGGTCTACTGCTTCGCCCTCCTTAAAAGTGTGGTCGCGGGTTTCTTTAGCCGCGGGAGAAGATTTCTCGTCCCCTGAATAGATGGACTCGTGTTTGAGGCGGCCGAACTTGACAGCAACCTCAAGTTGACGCCACTCGCGTGCCAGATGTAGGTGCTCGTCCGCAAGACGCGCTTCAATGTTTTTTAGCTTCGCATCGAGCTGGTTCATTGCGCCCTTTGCATTCTGCAAAAGGTCACATCAGACTATGGCCCAAGAGCTCACGAGCACCAGAGTCTGGTCTGGGCTGAGCCCCGCACCCTCGTCCGCTACCATGGCACCAGAAGTCTCGATTGCACCCGTCAGGAGCCTTGAGCTGGCCGACGCCTCTCCCGCTCCTCCTGGGCGGGGCGATGGGCCCCGTAGGCTCGGCGCCTTCTCACGGGTGGCTGCCTTTCTGTGGCTGCCGCTGGCGCTGGCATGGGCAGGCACGGTGACCGGCAGCTCCCCCTTCGTCAGATCGGTATCCGCCGTGGCGGTGGTGTGATAGCCTGGATTTGCCTTCTCTCTTTTTTCGGACTTTGTTTTGCCTTTCCTTTGCATTTGGAGTTTTGAATCAATTCAAATGGACTTGAGCACTTGGGCCTACCCTTGATGTTCACCCAAGTGACCCATCCACCCCTAACTCAACTTTCTTTCTCTGATAAAATCCCAAAAATGACCCAAGGAATATTTTTCATAAAAGAAAAATATTATTTTTCTTCTATGAAAATCACTTCATAAAAGTATGCTCCAAAGAAAACCCCATTTTTACTGCTCCTAAAATCCAGAGAAAAATGATAAATATTCTCTCAACCCTAGGGAACCTCCCTGAGCAAAAATATTGCATAACTTTTTGGGATATTTTTGCTACAAAAAACCATTTCCGTTCTAGACAGAATAACCACTTTACATAGCAAGTATGTTTTTCCCTGATCCAATGAGGCTGATCTTTTCTGAGCTTTATTACCTTCCTAAGAGAATGCTAACCCAAAGCCCATCCCTTAACTATTACTGAATCACTCTCAGTTGACGTCACAAGTTACTGTCCGGAAACTTACCAGGAAGTAAACCACACACTCACAGCTTCTGGGTTCAACTCAAATCGTTGGAACCACTCAAACCACTAAGGATTACACACTAGACATGAAGTTTGCGCTTAGCACGACCTGATGTCATAGTTCACGTGGTGACTGCATTCGTCTAGGGGTGTTGGCATGCTGCCGATGCGCTCCGTGATGCGTCCGCACTTTTGTTAGCGCGTGCTCGCTTCCCCGACCACCACACCTTGCCAAACCTCGCCACCATCCTCGTCTCCACCCCCTTAACTCCGCCCTGGCGCTCGCCAATGCTGGAGCTCGCCGCAGCGAGCATGAGCATGGTGCGGCCAAGCCAACAGTGCGCCCTTGCCACTGTGCTCGTCGCGTTCCTGGCTCCTGTGCTCGTCTCCGCCCTCCCACAGTGTTCGCGTGTCACATCCCTAGTTCTAGTAATGCCTAGTGCTAGCATCTTGTGTTGCATCATGTTTACTTTTCACAGAAAGTTGAAATGGGGATTGCCTAAACCCTGGCATTAAAGGAATTCAAATAGGTTCAACCAAAATATTTTTCAATGATTTCAAAATGCCCTTTAAAAATGTTCATCATTTATGGATCAAGGTGGAAGCATCTACCAAAAATGGTTCACATTTTTGCAAGACATATTTGGACTTTGAATTAATTCAAACATATTTGAATTGGAGCTATTTAAATGCTATATATATTTTAAATGCTCCAAAAATATTGGAAATTGTTAAGGGTCACTGGAATAATTCAGAAAGCACCCATAATTATTTCCAGGATTTTATGAAATGAATTAGTATTTTACTAATTCAAAACAAAGGGATAAAATAGAAAACTGAAACAAAATAAAGGAGAGAGAGAGAGAGAAACCCACCTGGGCCTCACCTGTGCTGGCCCAGCCCACCTGGCCTGTGCCAGTCGTCACCCACCTCTGCCAGTAGGCAGAGGCGTGTCGCCTGCGCACGCACCCGCGGCCACCTCCTGCTTCCACCTCCTGCTGCCTCCCCGTCCCCATTCGAGCGCCACGGAGACGCCCAGCACCCCCCTGCACCGGAGTCCTGCTAGTCCTGCTAGCCCGGCGCTGATTCGTGCCAACCGGGTCGTCCCCAGCCCTGCCATCTGCACCCTTCACCGCGTCGTGAGCCCTGGTCCCTTTCCCCCTTATTCCCTCGTTGTCGGCGTGTCGCAGCGCAGTACCCCATGAGCTCCCGCGCCGCCGTCCGCCATGGCCGGCAGGTCCGTGCTCCTGAGATCTTCCGCTCATAGCCGAGCATAGCAACGCGCTCAGCACGTCTCCAGGAGCTCAAAACACCCAACCGCTGCTCCTAACGTGCTCTGTGGTGTCAACTCGGTCGACGCTCGAACTCCGGCCGCCGCTGCGAGCTCGGTCCACCCCGGCTGCTACCGCTAGTTGTGTTGGATGCGTGCGAGTCCCAGCACCACGTAGAGCCTCTCCGCTGTCATTTTGGTTGCTGGAGGGACTAACCCGAGCCCTCCTCCGCATCTGCCGTTGCTGGCGCCGATATGCCGGCGGGTTTGACCCTGCTGACCGGAGGTTTGACCTTCCTGGGTCAATGACATATGGGCCCAAGCCCCTAACTAGTTTAGGCTTAGTATTAGTTTAGTGTTAATTAATTCTGTTAGATAGATTAGACACTAACGCGCGGGCCCCACAGGTCAGGTTTGACCTGGACCGCCCAGTTGACTCGCTGACGTCATCCTGATGTAGTGCTGATGCAGTAAATGATTTTCTAGGTTAAGAATAATCTAGGAAATTCAGTAAATGTTCGAAACTTCTAAAAATCATATAAAATCAACCGTAACTCCTAATGAAATAAGTTATATATGAAAAATGATCAGAAAAATCCAATCTATCCATCAGCACTGGTTTCATGCATGTTTAAGCAACTTGAACCTGCTGTTTATATCAAAACATGATAATGCACTTTATAAAGTCATAGTTTGAATTTGAACTTGAACCTTGGGTTCAAACTAACTCAAACCCATCCAATTATAGTTGCATTAGCCCAACACACTCATTTTTCCATGTCATGATCATGCATCATAATTGTTGCATTGCATTGATTGTGTTTCCTTCTGTGTTGCCGGTATTTGTTCCCTGTTGATAGACGTGGTTTCGACGATGAGTTCGATGACACTGATGAAGAACTATACTATCTTCGGAACTGCCAGGCAAGCAAAACCCCCTTGTTCATTCCGATACAATCGCACTCTCTTGCTGCTGCTCTCTTTTACTGCATTAGGACAACAACAATTCATCTGTTACTTGCTGCGGTTGTTGAACCACCTTATCCTCTACATGACCTGTCATTGCCACAGTAAATAGATGAAACCCACTAGCATGAGTAGGAGTTGTTTGATCCCTGATGTGCCTACTCATTCATGCTTGTTCGTCATGCCTGCTATGCTTAGAGTTGTGTCAGATCGGGGATGAATTGGAACAGTGATGAACATGTCCAACTGTGTGTGTGAGCTAAGTGTGTGAACACGATTTGGTAAAGGTAGCGGTGAGAGGCCATGTAGGAGTACATGGTGGGTTGTCTCATTGAAGCTGTCCTCAGTAACTGAGTTATGTGTTTGTGATCCATGAACATCTACTACCACACATTGGAATGCTTCAGTGCCCCTCTCGACTTATTAATCAACTCGATCTCTGTCCAGGAGTTGCAACTAGTTTCAGGTGTTTGTAGGTAGTGTTAGTAGTCTACCAAGTGGCAGCCGATACAGGTGGGCTTGGGACAGACTAGGCACAGTGGCACGATGTACCAAGTGGCACCCGGATGGTGGGCTTGGGAACCCTGCTCACATCGTTTGGGGCCGTGAGCGACACCCCGGCCGGATCTCCTTGCGGATGGAACCCGAATAGGCGATAAACCTGGACGAGAGACTTCCACTTGAAGGTTGCCGAGTACATGTCGTGTAAACGGTGATAAGTGGTGAGAGCATGTGTGAAGAAGTACACCCCTGCAGGGTTAACATTATCTATTCGAATAGCCGTGTCCGCGGTAAAGGACTTCTGGGTTGCCTGTACAGTTCATAGACAAGTGAAAGTGGATACTCTAAAATGCGCAAGATAAGCGTGAGTGCTATGGATGGCGTTCTTGTAGGGAGACGGGAGCGGATCCATAGTGGTGTATTGATATGGTGAATATGAGGACTCGTGTGCGCCACCTCAAAAGAGTTACTTGCAGTCGTAGTTCAGGATAGCCACCGAGTCAAAGCTGGATTGCTGCAGTTAAACTCCACCACCCCCTTTGTTGATAATGATGGATATGTAGTTAGTTCTGATGTAAGTCTTGTTGGGTACATTTGTACTCACGTTTGCCTATTTTATGTTTTTGCAGAGAGACTTCAGTCTCGCTAGTAGTTCCGCGTGGACTTCGACGTTTAGCTTGTTACCTTAGCTACGATCTTGTGCCCTCGGCAGGATCTGGTAGATAGTCAGGCTTCTCAGCCTTTTTTATTTGTAGATGTCTATACTCAGACATGTTAAGCTTCCGCATGTGCTTTGACTTGTATGCTCTGAATGTTGGGTCATGAGACCCATGTTTGTAATATCTTGCTCCTCGGAGCCTAATGAATAAATACTTTGAGTCGTAGAGTTTTGTTGTGATGCCATGTTGTATTTACACATATCGAGCATATTGCGTGTATGATTGAAATGCTTGGTATGTGTGGGATCCGACAACCTAGTTGTTTATCCTTGGTAGCCCCTCTTATGGGGAAATGTAGTCTTGTGCTTCCATGAGCCATAGTAGTCCGCTACAGCCCGGTTCATCGGAGTCCTGCTAGCCCAGCACTACTGCTCCGGAACACTTGACTGGCTGGCATGTGATTCACTTCGTTCCTATGTCTGTCCCTTCGGGGAAATGTCACGCGGTGACATCCGGAGTCCTGCCTAGCCTGCTACAGCCCGGTTCACCGGAGTCCTGTTAGCCCAGTGCTACAACCCGGATTCACACACCGATGACCAACATGCTCGATGTTGATTCATGTATGCCTGTCTGTGTAAGTTAGTGCCACTTTGGGTTCACGACTAGTCATGTCGGCCCGGGTTCCCTGTCATATGGATGCTAGCGACACTATCATATACGTGAGCCAAAAGGCGCAAACGGTCCCGGGCTAGGTAAGGCGACAGCCGTGGGGATACCATGCATGAGGCCGCAAAGTGATATGAGGTGTTACATGCTAGATTGGTGTGACTTAAAATCGGGGTCCTGACATCGTGTGAGCTGCGTCGCCTTCTGCCCCTCTCGCTGACGCCATTCATCGCCTGGCGCCGTGTCCAGAAGCTTCACGGCGGAGCCCGATCCCTTCCTCTCGCTTGCCTAGATATATGACCCCCTCCCGACTCCTTGAGCATCACCACACACACCCACAGCCTCCACGAGCTCGTAGAACAGCCATAGCCCGGCCAGGCAGGCCTCTTGCCGGCGCCCTGACCCGAGGTCGCTAGCGATTCCCTACAGCCCCTCCACCTCACTCCACTGCCTCCCGAGCTCCACCCACTCCTCTGGCAGCTTGCTGGTGGTTCACTGGTGCCGTCCGACCATGTTGGAGCCGCTGGTGAAGCCCCACGACGCCGTCGTCATCAACTCTGGCGACCTCTATTTTCTGTCGCCGCTGGAGGGCTCCGTTCCGACCCCGTCCAGCTACCCCTAGCCATGCTACAGGTACGAGCAGGTGCGCCTCGATCTCCTCTATCTTCCTAACCCTCAGATCTAGCCGCCAGGCACTCCTCGCCGGAGAACGCGCCGCCCGCCTCTGTTTCTCTCTCTCTCTCCCTCCGACCTGACCAGTGGGGCCTGCAGTCAGCCTCTCAGCCGCGCAAGAAGCAGTATGAGTGGTGGCGCACTTCTGATGTACGCCATCGACGTCACCCCCTAGTTTTCTTTTATTCAAAATTTAAATCAGATTTTGACCAGAACTTTGACTGGCTGTAACTCCTAAACCACAAGTTTTGTTTTTGCATTGTGTTCTTACTGGAAAGCTCTAGCAGCACACCCAAGATGAGATTTTTCTCTGCTGCCTAGATTTTTTGGTAATTTTCATAAGTGTTTTGATATTTTCTTTTTGTCATTTTAATTATTTTCAGAAGGAGAAGCTTGTCTTGAAGATATCCAGGAGGAGTGTGAAGCTCCTCTGAACTAAGGCAAGCCACACAAACATTTTCCTGGTCTCTTTGCAATATCCATGATTTTTCCAACTTGAATATATATTATATCTTGCATATAGTTATTTTGTGAATAATACTTGTGTTAGTTATTTTGTCATGATCAAGATGCTTAGTTTACAGAAGTGAGTGCTTGAACTAGTGAGATCTAGCATGAGTAGTTTGACTATGTGATTTTTTTATGACTATGGTATGATGAGCATCAGTATTATTTTCATAGATGCATGATGAGTTTCATATGGAAAATAATAAACTAAAAGTGATTAGTGCAAATAACCAGTGAAAAAGATTCAGCAAAGTTTCGTGCCGATTTGTGCAAGTAGAACTTTTGATGAGGTTGATCTGTTATTTTCAAGTGATGTGAGATGCATGTTATATGGTTGCATGAGCATGACATATGGTGACTCGAGCATTTTATTTCAAGTTAAACCTGAGTTAATTGAACTTGAACATAAAGTTGATCGGGTCATGGTGCCACTGAATCGGGCTGACCAGTGCAACCACATTTGCCTTTTATGGGAAGGCCGTTAGTCGGTCAGTTGTCATGCCTCTTGTCGGTTCCTCCAACAAGGGAAGGTTATGGGCGTGCGTTACCCTGGCCCGATGAGCAGACATAACCTTGTGTGCCCGTTGTTGTTGAGATGGTACCTTGTCCGCGTTTGGGACCGTTTTGTTTTGCCACGACGGTGGCCGTTTTGGCACGATGGTGGTCGTGATGCCTTTGGTAGGCACGGGGCAACCCATGACTTAGCCCATGTGGTGAGTTAGTCAGAGTGGCCAAAAGAGTGTCATGGCAATGGGAGAGTTCTGTCGAAATGCCGTTGGTCCACCTGAATGGGAGTGCGAGGCCATGGGTTCCGTGGTGTGGGTACAATGCGCTACCTCTACAGAGTGTATTAAATCTATCTATAGCCGCGCCCACGGATAAGGGCCCAGTTCATAAGTAAGTCACACCATGGATCAACTTTTAAAAAGTAATCTTGTGCACTAAGTTATTTGCATGGAACTGGTTAAACCATGATGATGTAAGTGAGAGTGACCGTTGTGGTTCCATTTGTGATCTGTGAGTGATCACCGTTTGGTTACAAGGTAACCCGTTGAATCGAGTTTGGTTTCGTTTGTGATCTGTGAATGATCACCATTTGGTTGTGAGGCAACCCGTTGGTAAGAGAGTCCGGGGGACTCGGTACACAAGATTGGTTGCATGGCATGAGAAGCATGTTGTTATTTGCATTTAACTTGATTAAATGTCATGATATTGTTTGTCATTATGTTTATGCTTGTTGTGAGCTTGCAAGTACATTCAATGTACTGACCTGGCGTGTTATGCTAGATTTTAGGAAAGTCTAACAGGATCGGAGTGCTGCCATGTCTAGATCATTTCCACATCGGTGTCCCTGTGCTATGGAGTCCTGCTTTGTCGTCGTTCCGCCGCCGCGTAGTTGTCGTGATCGAGGCCCCTTATGTTCACTAAATAATGTACATATTGTTCAGTCGCACCGAGTGTGTCGCTTGGCCTCACTACTTGATGTAATATCGTACTATGCTTCTGCCAGTATCTATAAAGTGGTTGTTTTCTATACCAAGATGTTGTGTATTGCCAGAAGACATGATCTGTGGGTTGGCAATGCAAGGTAAACCGGTTGCTCTGAGCCGGGGTGCCGCAATGCTTTGTATCAGAGCCACGCTGACTATAGGACATGCTAGACCCCGACACGTTAAGTTGGACGTTAGTTAGCTTGCTAATTGAGTGCCGGTAGTGTTTGGATCTGGATGCTGCATTGCATGCATTAGATTTATTGTTATTTCTAACCGGTTAATGGTTGTGAGTGTAGATGGCTCCAGTATCGTATTCGTGCCCATTGGAGCTGATGCCATACACTTGAATGCATCTTCTTTGGAATGTATGGCGTCGACTTTATCCTCACGGTGACGACCCATCATATCGGGTGTACCGGGAGCATCTAGCCGACTCGATGCACGAGTATCACGCCGTGGTTACTCTGCGCAACAGTTCATCATTAGGCTCTTACACTCGTACCTCTCGGAGCGGTTATGCATCCACGGCCACTCAGGCCGCTCAGTTTGTTGTGTTCGAGATTCTTGTTGAGCTACGCTATACTGTGGTTCGGATGCAGAACCACCCAAATTTTCTCTACTACCCATCCTTGCACGATGATGGTCGTGTTCGCTTTCCTGTCATTGATTCGGCGTCTGATAGTGACACTAGCTACCTTTCTCGATATATTACTGCTAGTTATCTTCTGATTCACGAGCTGGCTCGAGAGCTGACTCGTGCTCGTACTGCTTTACTCGCTGCTAGATCCTACCCCACTCCACCTTCTATGGGATTCACTCCTTATATTGTGCCCAGTTCTAGCTCGCCTATTTTCCCGGTTACTCCCTCATGTAGCTCGGGCACCTCGACTGTGAACCCACACAGTGCTCCTGCTGAGTGGGCATCTCTTCTTGATGCCCCCGTAGCTCCCATGATCCCTTCTCATCCTGCGCCTACCTATGAGGGAGAGCCCTCGAGGTAGCTTCATCGTGTCACTTTTAACCGGAGGTCTCGGTTAACGTTGTTAGTTTAGGATTTGGGTCTGACTCAGGAGAGGATCCAGCAGCACTGGCAGAGTCCAAGAGCATTTGAGTATCCGTAGTGGTCATGTGATGTACGGATGTAGTTGTATGAGCCATGATGTATCATTGCATGTATGGGAGTAGTCGCACCCGTCAAGATGTCTACCTTCATGTACTAGTCTATGTATAATTATGTTGGAACTTTTTGTTTGTTCGCTGTGTTTCTCGATTTTTGTTTTGCTCTTTCGGGTTTGTCGATGGCTTTTCTTCCCATTTTTGGATGTTTCTCATCGCGGTTGCTTTTATTGGGAAAAATAAACAGTAGGATGACGCGGGGAGGCAACAACACATAGGCTTGTGAGGATGTCCCTGTTCGTCGCTCAGCAAGACAGGCAGGACACCCCTTTGAGCCATATCTGCAACCACTGCCTCCACCGCCAAATCCACCCCCACTGAACAAATTATGCACATGTTTGAATAAATAAGGAACAATGATCTGATTGAGATGTTAAAAAGGGTGCAAGCTATGGTTGGGCAGAATGGAAATCAAAATGGTCATCACTCAAAGCTGTCAGATTTTGAACAGACTACGCCTCCCAGTTTTAGTCAAGTGGTTGACCCTTTCGAAGCAGATGATTGGTTACGAACTATTGAGAAGAAGCTTGAAATTGCTCATACTGAAGAAGCTGACAAGGTTCCATTCGCTACCCACTATCTTGAAGGAGCCGCTGCTATATGGTGGGATAATTCTAAAGCTATGTGGCCTGCCGGCAAAGAAATCACTTGGACCAATTTCAGGGACCAATTCCGCAAGTACCATATTCCAGCTGGTATCATGAAAGTCAAGCAACGCGAATTCCTCGGTCTCACTCAAGGAAATCTGTCAGTTAGTGAATATTTGCACAAATTCAACTATCTGGCCGTTATTCTCTCTATGATGTGGCCATAGAAGAATGGAAGATCGACAGGTTCCTTGGAGGACTAAATCAACACCTTAGGAGTACTCTCTGCATGCTTGACTTTCTAGATTTTCAGTCTTTGGTAAACAAGGCCCTCATCGCAGAAAGGGAGCACAAGCTTGTTCATGACAACCGACCCGCAAATAATGATCAGAAGCGTAAATTCGAGCCTACGAAGGACGGACAGCCCATGCAAAAGGCCTGTACCTAGCACCAGACTCAAGTGGAGTACAAACCAAATTGGCAGCAGAATGTGAACAAGACCACTACCCAAGTCAAAAATGTCGTGACCAGTCCAGTGCGCGAAGAGTGTCAGCGCAACAACTTTTGTTTTAATTGTGGACAGACTGGACATTATGCCAGACAGTGTCCCAAGAATTCAAATGCCCCGTTCCGCCCGCAAGTCAACCACATGGGGCCATACCCTGCCCAGAAGATCGTCCAAGGGCAAGTTCATCACCTCTCCGTAGACGAAGCCCAGGAAAACCCCGGAGTCGTCATTGGTATGTTCCCTGTTAATGACATACCCACAATAATTTTATTTGACTCTGGGGCTTCCCACTCTTTTGTTTCTTGTAGTTTCATTGCCCGAAACAAATTTCCTTGCTCCCTTTTGGGAAAAAGTATGATGGTTCAATCCCCGGGATCCGCGCTCAAAAGCAATCTGGTCTGCCGAAATTTCGAAATTGATATCAAGGGAGTCCGTTTTCCAACTGCTTTGATAGTCATTGTGTCTGCCAAGTTGGATGTTATTTTGGGAATGAACTGGTTGACCCAATACCAAGTGTGCATCAACTGTGCGACCCGAGAAGTCACCTTGACAAGTCAGGAAGGGTGTCGGTGTCAAAACCGGTGGATCGCGGGTAGGGGTTCCCAAACTATGCGTCTAAGGCTGATGGTAACAGGAGGCAGGGGACACGATGTTTACCTAGGTTCGGGCCCTCTCTATGGAGGTAATACCCTAGTTCCTGCTTGATTGATCTTGATGAATGTGAGTATTACAAGAGCTGATCTACCATGAGATCGTAATGGCTAAACCCTAGAAGTCTAGCCTATATGATTATGATTCTGCCCTATGGACTAAACCCTACGGTTTATATGGACACTGGAGGGGACTAGGGTTATACAAAGTCGGTTACAGAGAAAGGAATCTACATATCCGAATCACCAAGCTTGCCATCCACACAAAGGAGAGTCCCATCTGGACACGGGAAGAAGTCTTCTCTCTTGTATCTTCATAGCCCAACAGTCCAGCCCAAGTCAATAGACCGGACGCCCGAGGATCCCTTAAACTAGGACTCCCTCAGTAGCCCCTGAACCAGGCTTCAATGACGATGAGTCCGGTGCGCAGATTGTCTTCGGCATTGCAAGGCGGGTTCCTTCTCCGAATATTCCACAATACTCTTCGGACAAGGAAAACGTGTCTGGCTCTACAAAACAAATACCACACACAATCGTAGAGAGTATAATATTTCATGAGTTCAATCCGCTGACAACTTTTTGTAGTGTGACATCATGTCACCGCCCGGCCATTATTCGAACCGTTTTTAGCCTGCCGTTCCATATTTCAAGGTGCGGTTTCATTGGCACGTCTTGTCAAAGCAGAGATCGTGTCCCCTTATTGCGGGATTCTCATCAATACGGGCATGGGTAACCCAACCGTGCCACTTGCATGGCCCTTGGGGAATAGGCAAGTTTTAAGGCGAGTGGGGAGGCACATGATACTCACTGCCTTTATAAAGGGATAAGGATTCACCCTTTTTCACCCACGTCTTCTCTCTCTGCCCATCCCATTCTCGAGCTCCAGCACCCAAGTTCCCATCCTCTCCGCCCCAGGAAAGCACTCCAGCATGTCCGGATCTGGAGCGCAGGGCAAGTGGATGGTCTCCTCCATCAAGGAGAAGGACATTACGAAGCTCCGGGAGGCCGGGTACTTGGCTAAGGAAATCGCCCATCGGCTTCCGGCCGAGGGACAGATCGTACCCACTCCGGAGCCCCATGAGAGGGTGGTGTTCATCTCCCACTTTGTCCGCAGGCTGGGATTCCCTCTCCACCCGTCCGTCCGCAGACTTATGTTCTACTACGGGCTGTACTTCCACGACCTGGCCCCCAACTCCATCCTCAACACCTCAACATTTATTGTCGTGTGCGAGGCCTTCCTCCGCATCCCACCTCACTTCAGACTATGGCTAAAGACCTTCAATGTGAAGCTGAGGGTGGTGAGCGGTCAACAAGCAGAGTGTGGAGGCGCCATGGTGGGCAAGATGCCAACTGTTACATGGCCCGAAGGCTCCTTCGTGGATACTGTCAAAGGGTGGCAATCAAAGTGGTTCTACGTCATAGAGCCACATGACACCACCTGGGTCACTGCTCCCGCATTCCAGTCCAGAGTTCCGATGCGGCTCACCTCCTGGCAAGAGAAAGGCCTGACCTGGTCTTCTTTGGATAAGCTGACAGCGCTCCAGATGCGCATTCAGAACATGATAAACAAGAAAATCAAGCTCGTCAATGTGATCCAGGTGATGCTTATTCACCGGATCCTTCCGTGCCAACGCCAGACTTTCCATCTATGGGAGTTCGATCCGGCCAAGCGCCAGACCCTGCTGGAGCTCTTCGGCACGACACACGAAGACATCTGGAAGGTGCTCTTCAATGCCAACCAGGCGCAGCCGACCACAACCGAGGATCGCGGGCATGACTTAAGCCACCCTGCTAGTCCGGTAAATTTTTTCATGTTTTCAAGGTGTACCCTTTAATTGCATACTCGAGGAAGGCGTCTAAGCCTACCTATTGATTCTTTAAGGCCTGGATAGAGAAGGCGGAGCAAATTAACTGTCTGGCTCCGCTGCTCGAGGACCCAGAAATCTCGCTTCTGACAAAGATGCTAGTTCTGGTGCCTTATCAGGCGCCGGAGAAGAAGGCCAAGAAGAAGGCCAAGGGGACTAGAGGTGGTCTCCGTCGCAACAACACTTCAGACACGACGTCCGAAGACGCCGAGACTCTTTCCTCCTTCACCGAGGATGACGAGGAAGAGGAGGAGGAAGAAGAAAGCCGCTCCCCCCTAGGGAGGGGGGAGAAAGAAGAGGCCAGCCTCCACGCGTCTGGAGGCCGAGGCTTCCAAGAAGGGGAAAGGTTCCCTTCCAGACAGCTCCACCGCAATCACCGATAGCAGCTCGGAGTGGCGCCCCAGGGACAAGCCCCTGGCCAAATCGTAAGTATCTGTACATATGCATATATCCGGCCCATCTACTTCATTGTTTTGATGTGTTGAATCATGTATTTGCAGTCCGGCTGGGTCCAACCTCGAGCGATCCTTATCTTCGGAGGATTCGCTGGACCCGGAGGCTATTTATAGCGGGACCCTTCCAGCGGCCTCCTCTCCCAAGGGCATGGATGGCGCTGAGGCGTTGTCTCGAAGGATCCCATGCCCGAGAGAGATTCAGGAGGCCGTCAGGGAGGCACCAGAGGGTGATGCCTCGGCCGCCAGACACATGGGGGAGCAAACCCCCATGGATACTGAACACGGGGGCCATATCCAATTCGGCCCCCAGACGAATACAATTTCGGAGATCCATATGGATCCAGAATCAGGCCAGCCGCCTCTCTCGAAAGAGGGAGGTGTGCTTATTCCACCGATGACTCCTATCCATCTAGAGGCACCGGATAATTTGCTGGAAGCGCTGCGAGGCGCTTCCATTGTTGAGGAACACCATATCCTTATGGGTATGGTGATTGAGAGGACTTAGTCCGCAAAGAGCGGACTGACTGAAGCCTCCGCAGGCCATCTAACATGCTTTGAGGTAAGTAACGCAACTATGTGGAAAGAATATCACAGTATAACAGTAGCCCCTAAGACTCTATCCGGTGTTCGGAAAGAAAAGCCGAATAGAGGATCAAATAATTTTCACAGGAGACTAACCTAAAATGTCTATGTGAATAAGCAGGCGTCAATGCTGGCTGCGACATCTCACACTGCTGAGGTCTCCGGACTGAAGCAGAGTCTGGAGCGGAACGAGGAGGAGCTCGGCCGCGTTAAAAACCACCTGGAGGATAGCCAAGGTATGCAGTAACCTTGTATATATTCAGGAAGGATGAATGATTTGTGCTGACTAAAGTGCCATTTGATTTGGTAGGAGCAGCGACCGAGGTGGAGACCCTCAAGAAGGCACTGGCCAAGGCCGAGGAGAAAGCAACCAAGAAAAAGGCCGCCCGTGAAAAGCGCGAGGACAGGGTCAGTGAGGTCCAGCAGGAGCTCCAAGACGCCGTGAAGAAATGCCAGTCCTTGGAGCACAAACTTGCGGATCAAGAGTCCGAACTGGACAAGGCCTGCCAAAACACACACGATGCCCGGGTTGAAGCCCAAGGAGCACTCCAGGAAATGCAGGAGGCCAGAAAAATCGCGATGGGTAAGGCCTTTATTATGCATAGCAAATATGTGAAGACAAGGTTCCTCTTACTGACCCGGATTTGGAGTTCTCCAGGGGCGTTTGCGGATCTTCCGCGCAGCATTTTAGATGCTGCGGAATTCTTTCGAGCCGAAGAGGGGAGCTCCATGGAGGAGGTATTTTGGTCGCAGTACCTTGCGCCAGAATATCCGGTGCCCTTTAGCGATCAGCTGAAACAGCTGGTCAAGCTGCATAGGGTGGCCGAACTAGCCATGAAGGATTTAATAATCTGTCTATGGCCTGCCAAAGCTATGCCTAGCAGCTACTTCGGGCTCGTGAAGCGGCTGGTCAATGCCCGCCCTCAGCTTGATGCTATCAAGCGGTTGGTCTACATCGAAGGCGCGCGCATGGCCTTCGCCCGAGTCAAGATGCATTGGGTGAAGATGGACACCGTGAAGGTTGCGACCGAGGACTGCCAGCGGGCAAGGTGCACCGCATGCCCGAGCTGTATTTTGACAGTGTCCTGGACGGATCCTGCCCCGTGTGGCGGAGCAATGTGCTAAGGATGTTATCTTTGGATGAATACATTCATGTTATCCTTCCTCTACTATGAAACAAGATCGTTATGTAATATAATGCTTGTTATTTTAAATTTTACCTCCTGTGCGGCCGTTTTGTTAAATATGAGAGTTGGCCAGTCGTCGGCTTCCGCCCCCACGTAGGTAGTATGGGGGTGTTCGAGATGAATCTAAACACTCTTTACTCCAAACTTTGGTCCTTAAAGGAGGTGTTTAGCGCAACGAACAAGGCAATCGGACTACGTGACTTTATCAGCCTCACTTAGACATAGGAGTTTGACAATAGAAGTTTAGGCGCAGCCCCTAGTGTTCGGAAGTTCGAACTTGGGATGCTGTAAACACCTAATCGGATAAAACCGGAGTCATCGCATAATGCGGAAAAAATCGCTAAAGATTTGTAACCTCTCGAATAGCTGACCGGCTCACGCCGCATCATGACAGTCAGTTTTCCGCTTTCTCTACTGAGGTGCTCATCGGGATGAACCAGGAGACAATCACAGTAGTTCTCCCTTTACTACCCTAGATGATATAGCGAAACATAAGGTAGTAAGCACAAGAGCCGGGCAACCCAACTATTGACCAAAGACATGTTTCGGAGCCGATGCATATAATGCTACGGGTTCGGGGTGCCGAACTATACTGTAAAAGTGTTTAGACTTTGTTGCCATATTATGGAGCGTAATGAAGCCCCTGACGAATTTAAGGCGTACCAGAGTGTATGGGTGCAATTGATAGGAATATCAAAAAAGAAAAGTGAAGCAATAGGCTAATGCCGTAGAAATTTTTCCTCAAACTATTTTCCATTGTAGTTTGATTAATACGTCAAAGCGTATTTTGTACAAATAGTGCAATAAGCAAGAGGGCTATTTAGCATTCCATGACCAAGGGAGAGCTGCATGCGGGTTCTCATAAACAGGTATATCGATTGTTTAAAGAAACCACCTGGATTTCCCCCATACGCCAATGCTTCTTGCCGTCTTGGTGTATCCGTCCCTCTATAGGTCCGTCGATCAGGTCACCAAGAAGGACCTGGGAAAGAAAAGAGACCTAAAAATAAAAGGAAAAAGTAAAAGTATGCGGGTCCAGGAGCGGTTGAGCCGTACTATGGACCACGATCTAGCTGTGCCTCCGTCTATGCCCATGGTATTTTAAGTGCATAGTTATGTACACGCGGTACGAATGTCGCCGCTTGGTCGGGACTGGGATGGAGGCTGGATTGCTAGTCAAGCTCTTGATGAGCTGGACTGTCCTACTGCAGGGTAGTTTGGACTCGTATGACAGTGTCCGAGAGCTTGCCAGCCGAATTAAGGTTCTGCCTGAAAAGGCCCCTTTGTACTTCTGCTGCAAGGGCCGTGGTGTGCTCCTCGGTGCGGAGGGAGCATTCCGTGTTTCCATTGACTGTTATGACACCACGTGGTCCGGGCATTTTGAGCTTGAGATAAGCATAGTGCGGCATCGCATTGAATCGAGCAAGCTTACAGGACGAAACTCCGCCGCCACAAGGCGGAACCTTGGCGGAACCAATCTAGCTAGGGCTCCGGCGGAGCTGTTCTGCTGGGGAAACTTCCCTCCGGGAGGGGGAAATCGTCACAATCGTCATCACCAATGATCCTCTCATCGGGAGGGGGTCAATCTCCATAAACATCTTCACCACCACCATCTCCTCTCAAACCCTAGTTCTTCTCTTGTATCCAATCTTTGTACCAAAACCTCAGATTGGTACTTGTGGGTTGCTAGTAGTGTTGATTACTCCTTGTAGTTGATGCTAGTTGGTTTATTTGGTGGAAGATCATATGTTCAGATCCTTAATGCATATTAATACCCCTCTGATTATGAACATGAATATGATTTGTGAGTATTTACGTTTGTTCCTAAGGACATGGGTGAAGTCTTGCTATTAGTAGGCATGTGAATTTGGTATTCGTTCGATATTTTGGTGATATGTATGTTGTCTCTCCTCTAGTGGTGTTATGTGAACGTCGACTACATGACACTTCACCATTATTTAGGCCTAGAGGAAGGCATTGGGAAGTAATAAGTAGATGATGGGTTGCTAGAGTGACAAAAGCTTAAACCCTAGTTTATAAGTTGCTTCGTAAGGGGCTGATTTGGATCCATACGTTTCATGCTATGGTTAGGTTTACCTTAATACTTCTTTTGTAGTTGCAGATGCTTGCAATAGGGGTTAATCATAAGTGGGATGCTTGTCCAAGAAAGGGCAGTACCCAAGCACCGGTCCACCCACATATCAAATTATCAAAGTAACGAACGCGAATCATATGTGCGTGATGAAAACTAGCTTGACGATAATTCCCATGTGTCCTCGGGAGCTCTTTTCACATTGAGCAGGAGAATGAGAAGGAGCAGGAGCAGGAGTAGGAGAAGGAGCAGGAGCAGGAGAAGGAGCAGGAGCAGGAGAAGGAGAAGGAGAAGGAGAAGGAGAAGGAGGAGAAGAAGAAGAAGCAGAAGAAGAAGAAGAAGAAGAAGAAGAAGAAGAAGAAGAAGAAGAAGAAGAAGAAGCAGAAGAAGAAGAAGCAGAAGAAGA